>NC_089322.1:11976330-12038830 GCF_036669915.1 Pocillopora verrucosa | reverse complement strand
AGCTCTCTGGCAGGGCTGTGAATTGACTGCAACTCTTGATCTTGCTCTTTGTCTTCCGTAAGTTAGGCTTCAGTACATCAAGCCTTGTCCTGATGTTTCTCCCCATGAAGAGCACGGCTAGTGTCTCTCCAGTCAAGGCATGTGGGGTTGATCTGTAGGCCAGCAAAAAGTTTGCCAGCTTCCAAGCAATAGATTTCTTTTCCGCCAGCGCTGCGCGGAGAGCTTGCTTGAATGTCTGTACAAAATGTTCAGCCATTCCATTTGTGGCTGGGTGGTACAGAGCTGACTTAGTGTGCTTAATACCATTACTTTGCATGAATTCTCTGAATTCATCTGCTATGGATTAAGGTCCATTATTAGCTTACATGCTGTTCTGGCAAGCCATGTGTGGCAAAGAGCTTTCTTAGTTCCTCAATTGTTTTGCTGGCAGTTGTAGTGGTCATCACTTCGGGCCATTTAGAATGTGCATCTACAACAATCAGAAACATAGTTCCCTGAGAATGGGCCAGCAAAGTCAATGTGGATGCAGTAGTAGTTGTAGTCTTTATTTCTTCCCAAGATAAAAAATACATATCTCATGTCACAATATTTGAGTAAAAAGTATATATATCTAAGTTATTTACAATTAAAATACGCTCACATAGCTAAATTGTATTTAAAAATTAAGCGATTAATGTAAGAGTTCTTGAATCTATCTGTATTAACTTTCAGATACTGACTTGTTTGATTCCTTAAATTGTAAGTCGATTCATGCATTGCCATGGTCGTGCCGGCCGCCCCCATGAGTGGAGTGACAGCCAGTGCACCCCTTTGCTACTTCTTCAATTGCTTTGTCCATCCCTGGCCACCACATGTAGCTTTTGGCCAAGGCCTTCATCTTAACGACTCCAAGGTGGCCTTCATGGAGCTCAGCTAACAGCTGTGCCTGGTGCTTGGGTGGGATTATCACTTGTGAGCCCCACATAAGGCAGCCATCCTGTATGGTGAGCTCATCTTTCCTCCTCTGAAATGGCTCCAGCTCCTTCTTACTAACAGTTGGCCACCCTCGCTTTGTGTTTTCCGTCACACGTGACAAAACCGGATCTCTCTGAGTTCCTGACAGATCATATCTGCATTGACTGGCAGCACTTCTATCTGGGATACTTGAAAAATCTCCACTGGGTCAACCACTTCCTTGTCACAGGCTTTCTTTAGAGGTAGGCGTGACAATCCATCCGCATTTCATTGTTGGGTTGTGTTCTTGTACTCAATACTGTATTCCAACCCTGCTAGAAACAACGCATAACGTTGCACGCGAGCAACTGTCATTGCTGGTATTCCTTTCTTAGGATTAAAAATTGAGGTCAGGGTAAAACAGGTAAAGGTGGAATTTCTTGACTCCCCAAACCAAGGCTAGGGCTTCTTTATCAATTTGGGAGTAGTTCCCTTTCTGCTTTGGTTAGAGTATGTGATGTGAAGGCTATGGGTCGCTCTGAGCCATCCTCTATGATGTGCGATAAAACTGCTCCAATTCCGACTGGTGAGGCGTCACAGGCTAGTCTCAATGGCCATTCAGGATCATAATGGGTGAGCACCATATCTGATGTGATCAGCTTCTTTACTGAGTGGAAGGCCTCCTCGCACTCTGTGGTCCAATTCCATCGTTTTCCTTGCTCCAAGAGTCCATTAAGGGGATTGAGTGTGGTGGCAAGGTTTGGCAAGAACTTGTGGTAGTAGTTTACCAGGCCTAAGAATGAACGGAGTTGCTGGACATTCTCTGGTCTTGGGGCATTAACAACCGCATGAATTTTCTCTTCTCTTGTGTAACCCATGCCGATCTACTTCGTGTCCACAGTAAGTGATCTTCATCTGGAAAAACTCGCACTTCTCGCGGTTTGCTCGTAGGCCATTTGCCTGTAGCCTTTTCAGTACTTCCTCCAGATTTTCAAGATGCTCTTTGTCATCTTTCCTTGTGATAATTATGTCGTCTAAGATGCAAACTAGTTCCTTCGACCCCTTCTAAGATTTGATACATAGATCTCTGCCAAATTGCTGGGGCTGAAGTGATCCCAAATACCAGGCGAGTACTCTTGTGACTCTCCCTCCACTTCCATCTGATGGTAGGCCTGTCTGAGGTCAATCTTAGTGAACTTCTGCCCTCCTGCTAGCTTAGCAAATATGTCATCGATGCATGGCATGGGAGTGGGTACTCCTCTGTCTGAAGCTGGGGGTTAACTGTGGTCTTATAGTCGCCACAAATTCGACTTGTGCCATTTGATTCGGCAACTGGCACAATAGGCACCCAATCGCTGAATTTGACCTTGTTAGTATGCCTTCTTTTTCTAGACGTTTCAGCTCCACCTCGACCTTAGGTTTCATGGCGTATGGGACAGGCCTTGCTTTACAAAACTTTGGTTGACTGCCTTCCTTCAACGCGAGTTTTGCCTTGGCTGACTTAAACGTGCTGATTTCACCCTTAAACACCTCACTATAGTTGTCTATGAGTCTCTCTAATTTCTTCTGGGTGTCTTGTGTCAGCTGTTCTTTTGAAATAAAGCAGATACTTTTCCAATCGAGTTGTATCTGGTGTAGCCAATCTCTTCCAAACAACGCCGGCCCTTGTATTTCCACTACATATAGCGTTAAGTCCTTGACTAGGTTGTTGTGTTCCATGCGAACAAGTAGTTTGCCTTTTGGTGTTATCTTCTCTCCTGAGTAGGTTTTCAAAATAGTGGTAGTGTCAACCAGAGGTGTGTTTGGGAAGGCTTCCTTATACGTCTCCAAGGAGAGTGTAGATATTTCTGAACCTGTGTCAAGCTCTATCTTCAGTGTGTGGCCATTAACTTTTGGTTTCACCCAGATGACGTCACCAACTACCCCATGGTTAACATTGTTGACTTCTAGGGATGCCACCAAGCTATGATCATCGCGCTCATCATCTATCTCGAATGGGTGAAGGTTGGGGTTCTCGTCCCTTTGACTTTGGGTAGAGTTCTGACTCTTTCCTGAGCGGCATACTCTTTGGATATAGCCTAATTTCCCGCAATTTCGGCATGTTTCATTCCTGAAGTAGCACACTCGGCTGACCTATGAGTACTACCCCCATATCGATAACACTGAGATTTTGATTTGACATCGTCTTTCCCTTTAGGAACTCTTTCGCTATCCTTGCTTATTTTGTTGACTTCAGACTCTTTATTAATGTTACCCTGCAATTCTAGTGTGTCTTTTACTGCCGCTAAGGCAATTTCTGACGCTTTGGCCAATTACAAATCTGGCTCGGAGAGCAGCCGTTTCTGGATAAGTTCGTTGTGTAGTCCACACACTAGTCTATCTCTTAACGCGTCATTCAAGTTAGTTTCGAATTCACAATACAGCCACAATTTCTTTAATTCAGCAAGGTAAGAACTTACGGGTTCACCTTCGAATTGGTTCCTTTTGTGAAAGCGGAATCGTTTTGCTATGAGCAGTGGTCTCAGTGACAGATGCTTCTGTAGTGTACCCGGTGTCTGATAAATTGCTGTCACAGAGTTTTAGTGCTGGATATCCAAGATAGTGTAATTTGGGAGTCACTCCACAAAACTGTCTGAAAGTTGTGCTCTAAGTAGTGCTACAATCAATTCTAATAGCGCCAGAACCTGCTTGCTCCATTGGGTGCTTGGAGCTTAGGCAAAACGGACAGGCAGGTTGTAAAGCCCCTGCACCAGGCAAAAAACAAAGAAACAAGAAATCATCAGCCTTACAGCTTGCTACTTGGAACATCAGAACAATGTGTCCTGGCCTCTCTGACGACCTCCAACAAATCCATGATGCCAGGAAAACCGCCATCATCGACCGTGAGCTGTCCAAACTCAAGGTAGACATCGCCGCCCTTCAGGAGACACGCCTCCCCGCAAGTGGCAGTCTCAAGGAGAAGGACTACACCTTCTTCTGGCAGGGACTCAAGCCAGAAGAGCGCCACCTCTATGGGGTCGGATTTGCAGTGCGCAACACCCTCCTGTCTTCAATGGAGCCTCCCTCTCAGGGGACCGCAAGGATCCTCTCTCTCCGCCTCTCGACCCCCTCTGGACCAGCAAACATCTTCAGCGTCTATGCCCCCACATTCTGTGCTACAGCCAAGGCTAAGGATGCATTCTATGAGGAGCTTGAGGCCAAGATCAGAGAGATCCCACAGAAAGAAGACGTGTTCCTACTTGGAGACTTCAACGCCCAGGTAGGCTCAGACCACAACTCATGGCCGCGATGCATAGGACACTTCGGAGTGGGCAAGCTTAACGAGAACGGACAGCGGCTACTTGAATTCTGCACTTTCCATTGTCTGTGCATCACCAACACCTTCTTCTCCACTAAACCGCAGCACAGAGTGTCCTGGAGACACCCCAGATCCAAGCACTGGCACCAGGACCGCATGAGCGCTTTGCCGAGACCATAGAGAAAGCCTTAGAGGACTGCCCAACTGACAGTGCCACAGCGCGATGGAACTACATCTGAAACGCCATGTATGAGGCGGCCTCAGACGCCTTCGGAATGCAGGAGAGAAAAAGTGAAGACTGGTTCGAGGCAGGGATCAAGGAGATGGAGCCCGCCATCACTGCCAAGAGCACCGCACACCTCGAGCACAAGAAACAGCCCTCCAAGGAAACACCGGCTGCCTACAGAGCTGCTCGCAACAGCGTCAATAGGATTGCTCGCAAGTGTGCAAATGACTACTGGCTTGACCTGTGTCGCAGCATCCAAATCGCCTCTGACTGTGGCAACATCCGCGCCATGTATGAGCGCATGAAGAAAGTCTTCGGCCCTAGCGCCATCAAGATTGCTCCCCTCAAGTCAACCACAGGCGAGATCATCACAGACTGCGGCAAATAGATGGAGAGATGGGCGGAGCATTACCAGGAGCTGTACTCTTGGGAGACCACTGTCACCAACACCACCATCGAGAACACCACCCTACCCACCATGGAAGAGCTTGACACACCACCCACAGTCGACGAGCTGAGGAAAGCCATCAAGTCCCTTGCCAGCGGCAAAGCACCAGGCAGTGATGGCCTTCCCCCCAAGATTGTCAAGCTAGCAAGTGAGAGTTCTCTTCTCGGCCACCTGCACGATCTCCTGCTCCAATACTGGGAGGAGGGCACAATACCCCAGGACATGTGGGACGCTAAGATTGTCACGCTCTACAAGAACAAGGGTGAGTGCAGCGATTGCAACAATTATTGTGGGATATCCCCTCTCAGCATCGTAGGAAAGGCCTTTGCTCGCGTCATGCTTAGCAAACTGCAGTTGCTGGCTGACCGCGTTTACCCAGAGTCACAATGCGGGTTCCGTGCAGAGAGATCAACAATCGACATGGTATTCTCCCTCAGACAGCTTCAAGAGGAGTGCCGCGAACAGAGACGCCCACTTTACCTTGCCTTCATTGACCTGACCAAGGTCTTCGACCTGGTAAGCAGAAACGGTCTCTTTGCCCTTTTGGAAAGAATTGGGTGTCCGCCAAAGCTCCTGAAGATGATCACATCCTTCCATGATGACATGAACAGTACAGTCCAGTTTGACGGATCATCTTCAGACCCCTTTCCAATCAAGAACAGTGTGAAGCAAGGGTGTGTCCTGGCCCTGACACTTCTCCCTTCTCTTGTGCTATGCCTTCTGCGAGTCTGAAGATGGCATCTTCCTCCACACCAGGAGCGACGGGAACCTCTTCAACTTGGCCCGCCTCTGTGCTAAGACCAAGGTGCGCATGGTTCTCATCAGGGAGATGTTGTTTGCGGATGATGCTGCCCTCACCGCCCACACTGAGGAGGCACTGCAGCAGCTCATCACACGCTTTGCGGAAGCCTACAATGACTTTGGCCTAACCATCAGCCTGAAAAAGACTAACATCATGGGCCAAGATGTCAGCGTCACTCCACACATCACCATTGGCGAGCATGCCCTAGAGGTAGTCGACAACTTCACCTACCTTGGCTCCTGTATCTCCAGCAACCTATCCCTGGACTCTGAGCTCAATGTTCGGATAGGAAAAGCAGCAACGGCAATGGCTTGCCTCGCAAAGAGAGTTTGGGACAATTCCCTGTTGACCATCAACACAAAGATGAAGGTGTACCAAGCCTGCATACTGAGCACCCTTCTCTATGGTAGTGAGACATGGACCCTCTACTCCCGCCAAGAACACAGGTTGAATGCCTTTCACATGCGCTGCCTTAGACGACTCCCTGGCATCACCTGGCAAGACCGCATCACAAATGCAGAGGTCCTATCACGGGCAGGTCTACCCAGCATGTATACCATGCTGACCCAGAGGCGACTGCGCTGGCTCTGCCATGTATGCAGAATGGATGATGGACGCATCCCAAAGGACAACATGTACGGTGAGCTCGCCACAGGGACGCGGCCAACAGGACGACCAACTCTGCGCTACAAGGATGTCTGCAAGCGTGACTTGAAGACCTGCAACATCAGCCCTGGAAACCTTGAGTCAGCAACAGCCGACTGTACACTCTAGCGATCGACTGTCAAGGCCGGCGTCAAACAAGCCGAGTTGAAGAGGGAGAGCCAGTGGGAGGTGAAGAGGACTCGCAGGCAACAGAGGCTCCAGTCTGCCCCCATTCCACCAACCCCCACAAATGACTTTACCTGTGCAAAATGCCAGCAGGTCTGTGGCTCCTGCATTGGGCTTCACAGCCACAGCCGGCGGTGCAGCTTTACTGATTTTACTTCTTAGGTGCAAATTTCCATTTTCTTCCGAGACAGTCGGTTGCCAACAACAATTGCGTATCAAAAAGTTAAGCAGAGGCTCGCATTCTTCCGTACAAACCTCAGGACCATTCACAGCATCTCATTGGAAAGACATGCACCACGGCAGGGCTGAGCATTTGTTATTGGCAAGCTTATAATTGCTTCTGCAAATGAAGCCAGGAGAGGAAAAAGGGTATCCATTTGTAACAGTTTCTTCAACACCACTCCAGTGTGTTTCCAACTCACTTCATCACAAAGAAAGGAAAGAAAGACCATTTGCAACTGTTTTAACTACTTGAGATTTGATGACTTCACCAATTGCCAGAGGGATCTCTTCCATGTACCTCTCAGATTGATGTGTAAAGTAATGCATATCCCTCACCCCAAACTGAGAGAAATTCTATAAGCGGCAAAATATACATAATTGAAATCTCTTCATTAGCAATGAAGTAGAATGCTGCAAATGCCTGTAATAGCACCTAATCAGCCACTTCAGCTTTCTTCTCTATTTCTTTCTGTAACCATGGTCCCTGCTAAGGAAGCTCTAGCCTTACTGACTGCTTTTGTTCTTCTGAATTGCCATGCTCTAATAGTGCGCCTTCCTTAAACATGTACCATGCGCAGTTGCATATTTCACATTTTTGGCTGTTTTAATATACTTCTTACAAACAATGATAATAATAATAGGACATTTATAAGACGCAAATTCCATTAAATATTCAAATGCATATGACAAGATTACAAACAAAATAAGAAGGCTAAAAAGTTAAAGTTACAATGAAGAGTAAACTTACAATAATTTTAAAAGATAAAATACGTAGTGTAGCTTTAGATTTAAAACGCAGATAACTAAGTAAAAGGTTATCGCCAGAATTCCTTAGATTATATTTAGATGGGAGCCTAAGAGAAATGAGAGATGATAGATAAGTAGGTGCTAAAAAGTTAAGAATCTTAAAAGTAATTAAAAGTGTTTTAAAATCAATTCTATATTTAATCGGCAACTAATGTAATTTATAAATAAGAGGTGTTACAGGACAAAATTTCTGTTCTCTAAAGATCAGTCTGGCGCAAGCATTCTGTACTCGTTGCAGTTTATTCAACAAGCAGTCTGGTAGTCCATATAAAAGACCATTGCAATAGTCAAGACAACTTGTTATAAATGCATGGACAAGTATCTCAGATGACTGCCTTGAAAGATACTTTCTGATCCAACGAACATTATAAATATAGTAAAATGAAGAGGCACAGATTTTTGTTATGTGTGATGCCATGAACAGCTTAGAATCAAAGACAACAAACCTTTCCCTCGTCCTCTTTAAATGCCTGCCACCATACACTACTTTTACAGCAGAATGCAATGTCATCATCAATCCAGTCATGCTTGAAAACAAGGAGCTTTGATGGCAACTGCATGCTTATTTCATTGGATGATAGCGAATTGCTGCTGTTTTTTGCAGATAGTATATGATGGTGTAAAACATGGGCTTGGCTACTACCAAAAACTTCTTCCAGAACGCGTAAATGTTGCTTTTCTAAAATACAAGAGAGTTTCGACAGGTGTCATCTCTTTGGGTGGTAATTGGTTTTCAGCTTCCAAAGGTTATGCATTAACTGACTCAGACATTTTTACTCATTTATTGGTCGAGGGTGGTTCAGTTACCACTTGCTCTTCTGTTGATCTTAAAGGCACGTTTGCAGCTTCAGGCAGCTGGTCATTCTCAACTTTGTTGTTTCCAAAAAAAAAAAACTTTTCCAAAAATTCCATGAAGTGAATGATACACCTACAGGTTCAGATGTTGAAAAAAACAAAATAAAATTTTGTTTCAAAGCATTTTATCTTTTCTGTGTCTTCTCCAAACTGTTTATAATGTAAAGTGGTCTCCCACTGATTTCAGGTGAATACTTTGGCGTCACTTACATGGAGTATCACTGGAAAATCAGTAGTATGCGCTATGAATCACATTGCAATGTAATCACATCACTTAGAATTAATGTTCTAATCGTGTCAAATTCAGCACTGTTATGCTGTCGTAGGATTTTATATTCAAGGCTTCTTTCAAAACATTGTCTCGAATATATTTTAGTATAATTTCACGATGAAAACTGGCTTTATTCCTACATGTTCCGTAGGCGGCTGGTAGATGTAGAGTTGTCATAGCAGTTATTTCTGGAAAGTGGCTGCTTTTTCATCACTAGTACTAGGTTTTATTTTGTTTACCCCTAAAACTATTGTAAAGCTTACCTGCTACTCTTTGTGGCTCTTGTTACTGGACAGGAACAACAGCATTTTTTTGTGGGCATTTCATTGTGGAAACTGAAAAATTGAACATCACAACATTTGTATGTGCAGAGAGCTGACAAATGTCATGACATTTAGCAGAAGGCCTATGAAAAATCACTCTTGCTTCAAAATGCCAAATGTACCAGTCTGTTTTAACTAAATAAAGCACACAGAGATCTGTAACAGTGCACAGTGCATTTTCATTTGTTCCTTTCTTACCAGATTAGCTTACCATAAATGCATATTTTTCTACGGCTTCTGGGCATTTGCAGGCAATACTAAGTGCTCTTACAAGCGGTAAATTTTATGGGTTACCACCTGATAAGGAGAACCCTGCATCAGCCTGTGTCTGAGACTTGTAGGACATTAATTCTGACACAATATTTTCTAGGTTCAGCACCTGCTCCTTGAATTGTTGCATGGCATTGCCATTGAAAACTGTCCAAGTGGCAGCATCTGCTGACTCCCCCTGTACATGTACAGGCACAGACTGAATGCTGGCATCTCTTGTCTGTTTTCTGCTCTTGCTGCTGTTTAAGACGGACCTGTTGCTCTTCTTGCTCTGACAGGTATGTGTGTAGCATCTTAACCTATGCAAAGGATACGAAAACTCATGGTGAGGTTCCTACTCAGTTGAAATGGATAAGGTTTCACTAAGGAAAGGGGTTGTTCTTGTAGTATTCACATGAATGCTACAGGAAAATTCTGGCAACTTACCTCTTTCTGATTCTTTGCTGTGTTAGCTCTTTTCTTGCTTTGGTCTGGATGACCTTTTCCACTTTCACTCTTGTGGTCCATCAGAAACAGGTGGCATTCGCAGGACTCTTGACAAAAATTTCTCCTCCCTGCTTAGGTTTTCTTTGAAATCTACAATAGCTTAAAGTAAATAAGTTCATGGGGCAAAGCAAAGTTGGATTGGTGCTTTTAACAACATTAAATTTGTTTTCTTCCATAACTGGAAACCTCAAGTTGTCTATGATGTCATCTCCAAGGATCTGACTGCATTCCATTGTAGCGTCAAGCCTGAGCTTTTTATATTGGTTTGCCGCCCACTTATTGATGGCAGTGAACAATTCAATTTCCTCGATGTTCATTGTGTTCCTTTTTACCAATTCAATCAAGTCTGATCGGTCCATTTCGAAGAACTCGCTTGATTCCAAAACATCTTTGGCTTCTTTATCTGTAAATTTCCAACAAGAACGCCAGACAGACTTATTTTCAATTAACTTGGAGTGTTTCAAGACAGAAAAGATGTTACTTGAATCCAGATGCTCGTGCAAGAATAAAATGCAGCGGTTGGTCAGCGAGAGAATCATGTATTTCTCTTCCAAATAGAGTAACTGCAAAATTGAAGCTAACTTCCTTGGTGTAAATGTATCACAGGAACTCCATCATCCATTGATAGTCACAATCAAGGTGATCTATATAATCATTTCTCTCTGCCAATATGCCACAAAACATCACGTAGAAAACCGGGCCTGCAATCGCCAACAAAAACCTATGCGCGGGGATTACCATCTTGGACATATCAGTTGTACCCCCATGCAGGGACAAGGGAACCACAAATTTAACATCGCTCAACTTGTCGTTACTTAATAGAGATTTAGCTCGTTCTGGGCTGGTACTGGCTGCCCTAAACATCGCTAAACATTTTCTACAGTTTTTGGCAGCCCCACTGGAAATTAGTCTCCTGTTCTTCACAAGTAACACGCCCTTTCACGCGGATCCCTAGATCCCTAGATCCCAGAATCTCTCTTTCGTTATGTAATCAAAATGGCAACCTGGCTTTGTGGCAAAACTCGTTGGAGCTGAAAGGTCCGAGCTGGGGTAAGTTTCATAAATGAATTTTGTTTAACTGAATTCAGGTATGGCTGAAGTTAGGTTGATATTTGCATAGCCTCCCTTTTGCTTGTTTTTGGCACATTTTGGAAGGTAACAACTTACAATCTTAAGCTCAATTCCTAAATCAGCCTAAATTCATGAAGATTTAAACTTATACCATTTTCAATGCAAGCATGGCAGCTGAAACATGCATGCTTCAAATATCTGGTTTAAAGAATCAGAAATGGTGGTATGGATTTCTTCAGTTCATATCTAGTTTATTTCATATATATATATATATATATATATATTATTCACAAAATATGTCAGATATCAGCAATTTTGTTTTATTTAGACTGAAAAACTTGAAACTTAGCCCTCCTCCAGATTCTGGTGGGTGTACAGGTGCGGAGCTCCAAGATCCTCCTCTGTATGCGCATTTCTCTCATATGTTCTCTTTGTTCTGTAGAGATTGTTTACTCTGGCATAAATTTTCCTGTTTCCTTTTTCCATAACTTGCTTTGTGCAGCTGGATTTCTTCTGTGTTCCTTGGTGGAACATTCTTGATTGTTGGTGGTTTTTCTTTTCCACTGGCTGACAATTGAAAATGGAAAGCCCTCCACTTTTCTCGAGGAACTGAGGGACGTGATAGACTAGAGCTGGAGCAAAACAAATCAGGGTTTAATAAGTTCTTTTATAATTACTGTTAGGATTGGAAATCATTGAAATTACCACAACAGAGAAATTGATCTTACCATGTATGTATGGAGTTAGATCCTAAAAAAATTATAGAAAATAATAATGGTAAGTACCTTGTTTTCAATTTAGTGGTTTCAGTGTTATTATATCACAGATTAACTTAAGGAGTTCACTTTCTCAAATCATGGCCAAGGAAAAGACCCGGACTAATCACATTGATTTAGTTTGATAGGCGTGTTTGAGTTCAATAATAAAATTATTGAACTCACTGAAAAGCTCCAGTTCGATTATGTTTGATTGAACAGCAATCTAACGATTGGATTCCACTGAGTTCGATGGATTTTTGGCTGGGTTTCCTTTAATTGTCTATGCTGGGAAAAGACCAATGTTGAATTATATTGCCAAGAATTTCAACTCTAAGTTTTTATTTTATCTCAATAAAAGCAATACTTGCAAAGAACACAGATACCTCGTCATGGTGTACTTCTCAAAAGAATCTTGCCCATTTCCTTGCATGGTCCTTGAACTGTTCTGGTGTTTTGTAGCTTTCTTGGCCTGGTTCTGAGTCCTGTACTTCCACCAGATCACTGAAACCCTATTTTATCAATAAAGATAGCGAGTATGCAGATGAGTATATTTTAATATAATTTATTGTAGTCATGCCCCTCAGATATTGACTAAAATTTAACTCAATGATCTGAGTGACCAGATTAACACAAGAAAATGTTTACCTTCCATAATTTCTTCACTTCTCTGTATGTCCTTCTTTGATGACTTGTCCCCTCAAAGATTGGTTTATGATTCAGTTTGTTTAGGATTGCTCGGAGGTCATTTCCTGAGATAATATATTGATGTTATTATTATTATCTTCATTGTTATCAGTATTAGTTATTGCTTGCCATTGCACTGTGATACGTAAAGTAATGCAAATAACTCCAATATATGAAAATCTTGAAGTTAAGTTAAACTTTGTGTATATATAGACAACTGATAACTTAGCAATGAGCATTCCTACCATCCAGTCTAGTCCACTGTGTTTGAGATGACCCATCCTCATACTGTACTTGGAAAAACTTAAATGGGACACCAATGTTTTCTAGCTCCATCCTCTTTTTGTTGATTACAAACTCGTTTACCTGTAATGCAGATTTAGAGATACAGTATACGTAACTGGTTTTTTGCTTGTTTTAGGTTTTGTTTGGTTTTATGCAGTTTAATGTTAACTGTATGGCCTTTTCTCTACTACTACTACTCTATTGTCCATAAAATAATCTTAAAAACGTCTAAGACAAATCTGACGATTCACCAGAGATGAAGGCCTTCTGAGTAATTTTCTCGTGAATGCCGAGGACCTTACTCAATTAAGTCATTATTAGTATTTACTTGGTGGAAGAGAAGCCCCATGATCCTAAGAAAAATATGAAGAGTGTCGACAATAACTTGTGTGAATGGAATTGAGATTAATGACTCATGAATTGAGCCTTCCCTTCCATTAGTGGTTTTTTTCTGCACTGTTCTTCATACATTGCTGAAGATTCCTCTCAATTGGCCAGTCTTGTACTAAAAGAAAATTACAAAACAGAATGTTGATCAGGAAAATGTTAAATAAACATTGCATTTTGTATTTATAGCCACACTTTTGCATTTTGTATTTATGCCATATTCTATCACCTGTCATATTTATGTTTTCTAACTTGTAAACATCCTCAAACTGATGATGGATACCCTGTATCCGAAACATGTCTATTTATCATGGCAATGTTAGTGTGAGATGGCAGTTAGACAAAATATTGCCTTTTTTTAATTTTTTTTTAAACAATTTTATTTACAAGACGATCACTTACATTACTTACAGTATTAATTACACTTACATTGTACTTGCTACTTACACTACTGATACTTATACTTACACAAATTATGCATACACTGCATTACGATACATGTATTACAATACTATTAACATTAATTTAATTTACGGTTGGCGTGTTTACAAAGTTCTTTTCAATTAAAAGACAATCACAAGTGAACATACAGGTTTCAGGTATGAAATTAAGTATAAGTCTAACCTAAAACAATACAAAATATTGCTTACAAAATTTATCTTCGAGTATATTAGATGCAGACTTACTTGAGAAATCAAAAATTTTTCCTTTTGTGCAGTAGCACCACATGCAAAAATATTTTCCAGTGGCAGCATTTAGTCCATAGGCCATGGCGAGAAATTTCCAGTCTGAGCAGCAGTACCTTAGGAAAATAAAATGAAAAATGCCTCATTGAGTAAACCATTTCCTGTTTCAAGTTGAATGGATTCTAATCTACAGTGCACCTATTATCTACTCAGACATATAAGTTATGTTCGTAGCTAGAATATTTACATAATCTCTAGCAATTCATTAAAGAAACAATTTGTTTTTTGACATTAAATAATTTATTTACCATATCACTTTGTAGTGTATTCCGTCCACCTCAATACCATTTTGTTGAAGGTCATCAAATCCTAAATCAAATACTAAAAGTGCATAAGATACTATATTAAACGTAACTTTTGAATGAGGAAGAATGTTGAATTTTTGTAAAATTCAGTAATCCAAAAAAAGTGAGCAACTTACGTATTAATAAAACGAAAAAGCTTTCCTTAGTGCGCGCGAGGTACTAACGCAACAATCCGAAAAAGAAAATCCTAGGAGTGTCCAAGATACTAATGTGTGCAATCGAAGGAAAGAGAACCTGAAAAGTGCACAAGAAACCATCATGATAATCGATGAAAAGAGAAGCCTAAAAGTGTGTAAGGTACTAACGTAGTAATCCAATCTAAGAAAATGTTGAAATTGCGGGAGACAATAACGCAATTTTTGACAGAAGAGTATCCTGAAAGTAGGCAAAACTGAAAAGTGCACGAACTTTCATTTACTTGTTGCACTAACGTAACAAGTAAATGGAAGAGAATCCTACAAGTACACAAGATAATAGCGCAACATTCAAATGATACACAATCTTAACAATCCAATGAAGTATAATCCCAAAAGTAGGCAAGATACTAACGTTTAAATTAAATGAAAGAGAATCCTAAAAGTGCGAGGGATACTGACCTAATAACCCAATAAAAAGAATTCTTAAAGTGCGCGGGATACTAACGTAACAATCAAATGAAGGAGAATTCGAAAAGTGCGCGATACACTAATGTAACTTCTGAATTAGGGATGATCCTGAAAGTGTTAAAAACAGTGACCTCACAATAAATTAAACGAATATCCTAAAAGGACCCGAGTAAATGACGTATCAATCGAACGAAAGAAAGTGGGCCAGGTACTAAAGTAACAATTCAATGAAAGAGAATCCTAAAAGTGCGCGAGATGCTAACGCAATTATCCAATAACTCAGAATCCAAGAGGTGCGTAAGATTCTAAGTTAAACTTAACTTTTGAAGTATGCAAAACACCAATCTAACAATCAATTAAACAATAATCCTAAAAGTGCGCGAGTAACTGACGTATCAATCGAACGAAAGAAAGTGCTCTAGGTACTAACCAACAATTCAGTGAAAGATAATCCTTGAAGTGCGCGAGATACTTACTTAACAGTCGAACGAGACAGATTTCTTAATCCCAGATTTCGGAGGCCTTTGCACAATCACGAGTATTCGTTTAGCAGCAATTCATTGAATACGGCCATTTCCTTTCGTCAGAGAAAGACCGAATAGATCTGAACAGTGTCCATTATTGATATTAAGCACAGAAAAAACTCAATATTGGTTTTAACTCATGGAAATAAATTTTTCGAACAAATGTCAGCCGTTAAAGACCCAGCAATTGAGAGACTGAACCGAGGTACTGACTTTGGACATGAACTGCGATCCTGAAGTGCGAGCCTAAACTGCGAACATGAATTGCGAGCATAATCTCAGAACATGAAAGTTATTTTCATTATCAAGCACTCAAAGGAAAAGGGAAAATACTGAACGATAAGTACGCCGAGATGGGAAACGAAACTTACCATTGCAATGAGGCGGGAAATGAAGCTCAACACTGCAACGACGTGGAAAATGAAACACAAAAAGCAACGAGGCAGAATGAACGCGAAAGCAAACAAGGAGCCGGATTTGCAGAGAGCGCGAAATAAAAGCGTGCAATTTTCAAATCACTGACATGTGGAGTTACGTAAGAAACACAATCTCAATAGAAAAAAATGACCTTACATGGTATTTGTTTAAAGCAAGTCCTGGTCTCTTGACGTGTCACTAATTTGAATTTCAATGATAAACGAGTCTAACGGTGGTAGAATTCCATCAGCGTGCCACTTTGATGTTTTGTCACGAACAAATGTAATCCAACGGAAAGGCCTCTGCCGGCTCTTTCGCCCTCTCTGAGCCTCCAGTCTTTTTTAAAAGTTTTTGACTCAATTCATGCGTGAGTTGAAGCAGAGCGCACGGCAAGCGCGGTTTATTTGTACTCGATAGTATCGTGTATTTCTTGTTTATTGTTGCTGTCGTACGCTAGGTCTCTTGTTCGAAATTTCGGATGTATAATTATGCGCTTTTTTTTCCGTACTGAAAAGAAATCGATCTCTCATGGATCAGTTCCAGTTCCAACGAGGAAAAGCCGATCGAGTTGTAGTTTATCCTATAAAACACAAAACGGCCACTTATCGAGCGACCAAGTGAAATGATAGTTAATGATTGAATAATTGAGCTAAACTGCCTGAGCGAACTGCCGCGGCCATTAAGCGTAACATATTGGGAAAACAACATTTTGCAGGACTGACTGAGCCCGTTTTTGCAAATTTACATGCGTTCCTGTTTGTAGTGGCATATTGAGAATCCAAGTCATCTAATCATTTGGTTAACTTGAATTAGGAAAAATAATGTGTCCAAAATAACTAGAGAGGATGGCAATGGAAACTTAACGGTAGAAGCCATGTTAGCTTCCATGAGCGTCACCTTACTTACTTAGGTTATCAACAGAGAGAAAGCAAACCACAAGGGATCCGAGGAAGAAGAGGAGATAAGTTGAGGTCATGAGAATAAATAAAATGATCAAAACTAAAGAAGCTCTTGATTCTTAAACAGATTCTCCTTGTAAGGACCTTAGGAAACGTTAGAGAACAGTATAGAGAATATGCATACTGATGTTAGGGTGTAAAGGGTTAAAGGGAGGGGGGGCTTAATATGGAGGGAGTAACAATGTTTGGGGGATACTGAGGAATTTTGAACTTTCCAACACTATTTACAAATGGTCTGACATGATACTCATTTCATTTTTATTTTGTACAGCTGCATGTTACCATTAAATAATAAAATGGGCTAGTGGTAGGACTTTCGTTTAGAAAATGCTATTTCTTCTTCTTCCTCGTGATCAATGACCTCAATATATATTTTTTGCCTTCTGGCAGGTTAGTGTTGCTTCCAAAAAAGTTTTAGCTCAGTGTCCTGGTGCTTTAAACAGCCTCTGTGAAATGAAGACGAAATAAATCAACTAAAAGCTACAGTATGTGGGCGTGCTACAGCTCAAAGGATGCTACAAAGGATGTTACATCTTGTGTATTTAAGTGTCATTTTCGTCCGTTTGTGCTTGTGGTCGTTATTTGAAGAGTTGTAATAATCCAGTTAGTCCTCCTTTATGCTTTGAAGTGTCATGATGGTAATTCGTTTTCCTGGCGAACTCCTTTCGTGTTTGTTTTGCATGAGGTGGAGCGTGTATCAGTCCTCAAACTCAAAGGAAGTGTTGCAGCAGTCGCTACCTTCTGTTCTGTTGTTCTTCTCTACGACCGATATCCAACTCATCGTGGACATTGTTGAGATCTGTGTCGTCGTGGTAGAATGCAGACGTTGTGCAATATAAAAGCACACTGGACTAGCTCGGAAGCTCTTTTTATGTTTGTCACTCTCATACCCCTCTACAGAGCGTAGAACCATTTCTTGAGAACGCCATAGGCCTTTTCGATAGTGCATCATGTTTTCCTATGTGCCTTATTAAATCTGTGGCGAGCTCCTTCTACGTTTCCTTTGAAAGGGGGGATCAACCACTTGTTAGAGGCGCGGGCTGAGTCGCCTAAAATAACTGGGCATCAACTCCTACAGAAGTATATGGTGTAATTTGGGCCTGTTATCAAGTTGAAATTCAGAGATTTGAATGATGGCGGTTGACATACGCGTCGTCATCATTATGAGTTGGTTTCACAGGGACGTCAGATCCGTCAACGCATCCTGCGATACATGGAAAGCCTGCGATGTCTCTGAATTTAGCGGCGATACCTAGAGGCTGGCCAGGCCATCGTATGAACTTCGGCGCAAAGCTAAGTATTGCAGGGACAAAGCGATAAATGATATACCATACAGTTGATTTGGAGATACAATGACAAGAGTGTATTACGTAATAGAAGGAATTTGTTCCAAGAAAGAGGTGAAACACTAAAAGTTTCTGCCTTGCCGTCAATACAATGTTACGTCTCCTCCTATGCTCCAAACGCGAGCCTATTGATTCCGAAAGGTGGACGAAGGACAGGTCAGGCCGACGGAACTTCTTCGGATTTTTAATGTTGAAAATCCGTTTTTTTTTTTTCGGAAATTCCTCGGTTGGCGTTTAACTTGACGTCTCAGCAGCTCGTCAAGTTCCTCTTCACTAGAAGATGACATATTGTTACGCCCTAATGTCCTTTTTCACAAGAAATACTCAATGTTTACAAGTTACGTGCGACTATTTGCTGGTCCCGGGATAAAGTGGCTATGGAGTATTTGACTGGATACGAATCGTATACTTCTTTCTTTCGTTTTATTCGATCTGTAAGAGACAATACATAATTCTTAAGAAATCTAACAGCGAGCGATTCATGAATTACATGCAGAAAATATGAAATTAAAATACTGAAAATCAAACTGGTTTCAAAGCAAATGAATAAAGAGGTAAGTTTCTAAAGAAAGTGTGGTGTTGCGTCGGTGGGAGAGTATAGCAGGTAATTTAGTGTTAACAACCGAGTCGAAAGGTGACGTCTCGAGCGTTAGCCCTTCGTCAGAGTGATCCAATCGCTCTGACGAAGGGCTAACGCTCTTTTAGGGGCTAACGCCCCATTACGATGGCTAATTTACGTTTTCAACTCAGTTGTTAACACTAAATTACCTGGTTTCAAAGCAAATTACTTACTTCTGTGGCGTTATCCAGTCAGAAATTACTACAGAACAGGTCAACGAAACGGGAAATAAACGGGTCAGCAGAAAAACCACAGGTCAGTTGGCGAGGAACAGTATTTTCTCTTTCACAACTGAAAAAACGCGTCATTTGATCTCAAGGTAAACTTACTAAAACGATTTGCGCCATCGACTGTCAATCAAGGCTAAAATCAAACGTCAATCAGCTAATTTGTAACAACGAAACATTTGGTATTCTGATTTACAAGGTGGACTCTTGTTGAAATACAAGTCGGACTTTTAAAAGTTTTTTTTAAATTTGATACTTACCATCTTTTACGCATGTAGCACTACACCTGTAATTACGTAAACTTGTAACCTGGACTAGCAACGATGTTTTTAAAGTCGTTTTCGTCTGCACTTGTAATTATAACCGTCCGACTTGTAGATTACAAGTGTAATAGTTTTATCAAATTAGCCCAGAATTGAAAGTAGTGTTCCAGGAAAACACCTCGTATTAGGGAACCACTGATCATTCAACCAAAATATACGAACTTGAAATCCCATATGTATTCAGTCGCTTCTGAGAGAAAGAGGGATAGGGTTGTGATTCCTTCCTATAAATAACCTGTTTTCAGCTAATTTCACACATCACTGAGTACTTTCGTAAAAAAGGTTGTGCTTGTTAGTTGTAGTAAAGTACAATAATAATAATAATAATAATAATAATAAAGTATTATCGTTGTCTTACTATGTGGTCACTTATGATGTAAATCGCGACGTTTCGACTGCATACTGCTAGTCTTCATCAGGCAATAAGGTCGAGTGGTTTCGGGTCTTCTTATAAAGCAGGATGCCCTACTGTTGGTTGGTTTTTCCATAACTCTGTCTGGCGCGTTTAGATCCTCGATGTTAGTGAGTTGTTCCCTCGGTGGTCCGCTGTCGTACGGCCTTCCTGTTGTTGTGTTATTGATCGTGGGCTTCCATACTTCAGGAATTTTTATTCCTCTGTCCCCGTTGATGTTGTTAGAATGAAGTCTTACATGAATTGCCTCTTTGACCCTGCGAGTGTATCAGTGAGGATCACGATCAATAAACTTAACCTCATTCCAAAGCGGTTGGTGTCCGGTGTTGTGGGCGTGCTCTGAAACAGCGGAGGTCTGGGTACGGGCTAGTCGAATGTCTCTGTCGTGCTCCTTTATTCTGTCTTGCATCGGTCTTCCAGTCTCGCCGATGTAAACTTTGCCGCATTCACAGGGAATCCTGTAAACTACGCCGTCTTGTTTAGCCGGATCAACTTCTTTCGCTCTCAGTAGCTCTGATCTTGGTGTAATTTCGGACTTGAAGACAACACGTACGCCTTTCCTTCTCTAACATCGGGGATCGCCTGATGAAGACTAGCAGTATGCAGTTGAAACGTCGCAATTTACGTCATAAGTGACCACATCGTGAGACAAACGATAATACTTTTTAATCACATAAACCGCGGTGTTATACAAGGATTTCCAGCCCTGAGAAAAGCCGTAACAACACACGTGAAAAAATATCGTAATTTTTCATGTGTGTTGATGTAGCCAATCAGCTGCTTATACGTCACTCGCCCTTGGCGCCACTCGGTCAGGTTGATGAATGAACGGCAAAGCATTCACGATTCTCAATACAAGTTTTTTGTCGGAGTTTTCTCGAATTATGGTGGCTAAAACACTAAAAAATCCGTATTGCTGGCAGACAATGAGGTTCAAACTTTCCTAGAAGGGGAAGGAAACCAATATACTAAAAGAAAAACCGGAAGTTGTGTATTCAGTAGCTTTGGTCTTGGCATTTCTCTCGTCTGAGAATGAAAATCGACAACTGGAAGATTTGCCACCAGCCGATTTTGGCCGTTTACCTGAAAGACTTCTTCTGTCGGTAAGGACAAATTCAATAAATGAGAATTTTGTAAATTGAAAATTACAACCACTGTTGTTTTTATAGGCATGATTCAGTGCATTTTTCCATCTTAAGAGTCAGCACCAACACACTATACGATTATTATTCGAGGATTGCCGATTCATTTATTTTCATTCATTAATGAAATCGGATTTTATTCCCAATAAATGGCTATTGTGTTTATACGATAAACAAAATAATACATGGTTGCTTGTAGGTATGGAATTTCTCTTCTCGCGTTCAACTCGACATCTCACTCGTGAGCTATCGTGTTAAACGCTCGAAGAGAAATTCCTATAAACGCGCGCCCATGCATTATTCTCTATATCGTTATCACTAACTGCTATTTCTTCTGTTAATGACTTATCACGCACAATAGACCTTTGATACCCTTTGCTTTGACTTTCCCAATCACAGCCGGTGTCTAAACCTAAACATTTATCTACTTTTTGAAACTTATCCAGTGAAATGCCACGTTATTTAATTAGAAAATGTTGTCATATGACGAGTTTATGAATTGACAGTGGTGAGTGCTGAGGTATTGACTTGACCGGTCACAAAGCAAAAAGAAATTAAAATTGACTATACGAAATTCACCTATTAAAAGTGCATTTTTCGAGTCAGAGTTACGTTTAGGAATGAGCTTTCCTCTCAAATGTAACTGAATTTGTTTCTGAGCCAATATATTTTCGGCTTGCCTTTCTTTCAGTGGGAAGAGACAGTCATTTTGTGCTTCTCATTTCAGTTTATTCCACAAGTTATGCTCGATTTATTCTTCTTCTGAGATTCCTGCAAAAGCACTGTTTCAGAATGAAATTAATTCTATAAGCCCCACTGATTACAATATTACTTAAACAATTTCTATGAAATCGTGTCTAAACTTTCTCCTCGAGTCAACATATCACAATTTTATTCCTTTACAAGCGTTTAAACCGATTTAATATTTCTAGTTTGTAACAGCAGCTAATTAATCTAAATATGTCGTGGAAATCCGTTTTTGCCAACTACTGTTTCATTCAATAACTTTACACTTGAAATGACATCAACTAGCTTAGCAGGAGAGACGGCACTAACAAAATTATTTCAAAAAAGAGATCTATTTCTTGATTCCTAATTCTAAAATTTTTTCAAAGCTTATCATCATGCTTGAAATCTCACATTAGTTAATTACATCATAATTGTTTCTCAAAATTTTTCCTTTTAAATACCGTTTATAGTAGCTTAAGAAAATAAGTTTTCATAATTTCTTTACCTTTAAAATTGCTGTGTCTTTTGGAAACTTTCAAGTTTAAGTAACGTCAAATATCATAATGAAGAGATGAAAACAGTTTTTTCTATCAAGATCCTTTCAAATCAGGACGCACTACGTCAAATACATGATTTCATGTCTCGGTATTCTTCGAGCGAGATTAAATAAGTACCGCCATCACAAACAGAAGGACGGCTTGGAGAAGAGCAGAGACTCCTGTAAGATGAGGATAACGCAGTGAAAATTGTGAAGAAGTAAATGGTCTTCAGTTATACTTTTAGTTTCAAATTATGATAAACGAATAATAAATAATAATCGCAGATGATCTAATCCATTGAGGGATTACTAAAGAAAACTGCTCTCCGCTGTAAGCAGATGTAACATCTCTGTTGGACTTTTAAAGGAATCAGCATTTCCTTGCGCTGTGAACCTACCTACCTGTTTTACGGCTCAACCCTCCATTCCTGTTTTTCTTAGACCTCGATTCCGGTAGTTGTAAGCCCTGGGTAGTCGGGATAGTGGATGTATATGGGACTGGTGATTTCGCCTCTGTCAAAAATGAATGACTTGGAGTTAAAGTTAAAGTTTTTTTCACATTGCTGATGGAACTTAAAGATAATGTAAAATGCAATTTTCGTGCTCGAAATCCTTCTTTGCACAACATTTAAGCTTTGTAAAAAACAGAAATAGTTGATTGATAAAGATAACGCGGAGATGAATTTGACATACGTATGAAGAGGTTTTTTTACTTTCACTCCTTCGCTTACACTTTCTAAGTCTCTATCTCGAGGAAGAATCATCAGGAGGACATTACTAATAGGCTCTGGTTCTTTTCCTTCGTCAAGGGATAACGCATTAAAATATTTGATATGTCAAACTAGAATGCTTTTAAGATTTTTCAAAATCTGGCTTGCATCCATCATGTTGTTGTTGAAAGCGATAAATGGGTGCTGGCAGAGTAGACAAGATGTAAATTCATTACAACTGAGTTTTTGTTTAATTTAAATACATTGTCATGATCTACAACCTGCATTACGAAAAAGAGAACATGTCATTAAGATTTTCAATTTGAGGCGAGCCGACGATTAGATTTTTGTATTTAAATGAAAAAAAAGATATGGATTTCTTTACTCGTCAAATTTTTTAAAAAAAGCGTTTGGATTTTCAGCTAGAGTTATATTCCACTCAAACTAGTTTACAAAAATTGATTCATTAGGCGTGGGTCAGAGGGGTTTCATAACCTAAAGGGCTCGTTTGAGAGGGAGGATACCACACTACTATCAACAGTTGCATCAGTACTGCACTGCATACGGTCTACCAAGGAGTTTCTCGGGGTTTATCACCAGGACCATCATTGTACAGTACAGTAAACCTACCTCTTCCTCTATTCAGCTGAGCGCTAGTGTTCTTTGTTTTCTGTGTGGGGTCTACAACACTTGCGCTCGCGTTCGTTTTGAAGGCTGCCGGTGACGTCAAGATAAAAAGAGAAATAACAGCGAGTAAGAATTATGAAAATGATAAAACTACAAGTGGGAGAAAAGAGGCTCTTTAACAGTGAAGTGGCTCTTCCCCAAATGACATTGGGCTCAATCCCTGACATTTCAGTTCCGAGTCCATGCCAGTAGACCTGTGCCTCTCCGGTGAAAATAACGATACAGACAATGTTAATCAAAAAAGTCGTTCCTCCTGTGTTAATTGGTAAAATTGTTCCACTTGTAACGAAGGAGGAAATTAAAAGGCTGATTATTACCACCAGCATTTCCAATGTAGACAAATTACCGCAGCCGCAGTTTTTGAGTGGCTATGGGGAACATTAGTGACTACGGTATATTATGAATGTATTTATTTCTTTTTCCAGAGGGCACGGTAACGAATCCTGCAATCTGATTGGTTCTTAACGCGGTCTTTACGTTGGTTGACAAGCGGCCTAAAAACCGTCTGCAATTAATTTTAATTGGTCACAGAAAGTACTTAGAAAGTTAAACATGAGGTATTTGGTTACAGTTGAACTAACTGATGGAAATTTCATTCATTTAATATCTGAATTTTTTAAACAATTTTATTCGTAGTGAAAGACGAGCGAAGTTTTAATCTCAGGTCTACAACAAATATACGAAGTCCGTTCAATTTGGACATTTGTACTGTAAATTGCACAACAGAAACTGACAGAAGGAATTCAGTGAGAAAAGGCCGCATTAAAGCCCCTTGTGTCTCGTTAGAGTATATCATTCGAATTTAGGTTTTGTGGAGGAAAGACCAGATTTACCCACGCCATTGTAGCAAACAAACGAGCAAACTCTCACAACTTCAAAATAAAAAATTTGAATTTACTTACAATTACTTTCCTCGCCGTTTACTTAGTGAACAGAGGTAAATCTTCGTACACAAATTAATCGTCGATGAGAGTGTATAATACTTTCCGTTAGGTCATTAATTGACTGGTTTTGATTTGTGACAGTCCAAAATAATTCGGGTTCTTTCGGAGAGCATTTCGTTAAGTTTTAAAAAAAAATTAATATGTTAGTTATGCAGCAGCATTTTTAAGGCCAAGGTCACAGTTTTTCACCATACGGACCTCCCAGCCGGCAAATAACATATATTTATGTTTAGGGTATCATCTTTATTGTAGTTCCTTTACTATTCACAGCTGAAGAGTCATTTGCATTTGGTGCAGATACGTTGATACACCATAATTATTACTATCATTATTATTCATCTGTGACAAAAGTGAATTAACTCCAAGCTCTAGAGGACCAGACGTTTCGTTTTCCAAAAAGGACGTGACAGTATGCATCGTGAAACATTCTAAGAATACAGTGAAATATGAAATTTACCTTTATCTCTGATGACAAGATGAACTTCCATTAACGGATCCGAGCTGCAGGTCCCGGAACCACCAGTGCAATAGAGATACACCCTGAATACCCCACCCATTGACTCGTTCCCGACAATTATCTTAACACCGGCCATGTCGTTACCGAGGTAAGTCATGTTTACCCATGCCCGACATCTTTTATACCACTCTGCTTCCTCGATGCAGGACTGCGTCGAGCCGTCGGAGCTTAGTTTTTGTATTCTTACTCGGTACTCCGAACTCGTCAGGATGAAATAGTCAGTCTGTCTGTACTGTGATATATTCCATGAAGGGAATTCGACCATCTCGCCCAGACTAGCTGTTCAGGAGATCAAAATATACAGCGATCTTACAGCCATTGCCGGCACGGGGTTTCGGACGGGGAGGGAGAATTAATGGATCACCCCCGTTCCCCTCCCTATAGCATCAAAGCAAAGACATGGTGATGATATGGCATGAAATCATTTACTTTCTGACCTTTCTGGCGCCTAAGTCTTGTACATCTTCTGGAACCAGGGCATAAAATTAACAATATCTCTTGGAAAACCAAACTGTCTTGGGGAGAGGGAGGGAGGCTAGGGACTAGGGAGGCTCTTCGTCAAAACCATTTGCTCAAGAAAAGTGTATCTAGTATGCTAGTAACCCATTAGGAGACACAACTTATACTTTTGCCGTTTGTATTATCCAAATCGTACCTACCAAAAATAGTATAGTTCTTAACTCCGGTTTCGGCTGACGCTGAAAAGTAAAAATCGAAGACCTATCAGTGTGGAAAACTCCATTTGAAGACTTGATATATGAGGTCTAACGATTTCTGTTTTTTTTTTTCCAAGGTTAAAACCATCAAGTTTATTAGATTGCCCCGAAAAAGGAGTTCCAAAGGTCCAGTTTGGAGGTCTACTTCATCAGTAAGTCTCCAAAGGGAACACTTGCATCTTCACTAGTATTAACATAATGTTTATCAACAACGTGGATGAATGGAAATCTTAATCAGACATTACAGTGTGGTTAAATTAAACTCCATTATTGACTTCAGGTTCTAAGGTCAGGAAAACGGAAAGGAAGAATGGTTCAGTGAAATGGAGGAGTGGCCAGGAGGTTTTGTTTTCATAAGCACGCGGGAATTTTCTAAGAACACGAGAGATGTGTGGTGAAGCACGAGCCGGAGGCGAGTACTTCTCCGCACTTCGCGAGTGTTCTTAAAAATACCCAAGTACTTATATAACTCAACATTGCTCGAGGAACAAGTTTTTCATTTCTTTTATAAAATGTATCGTAAAATATGCAAAACTATAAGTGCACGAAGTACTAACGTAAAAACGGACAACAAGGAAAACAAAAAATGCGCATAATACTAACGTAAAAATCGGAGAACGAGGAAAACTTAAATGCACGAGATACGAACGTAAAAAGTCGGACAAGAAAGAAAACTATAAGTGCACGAGTTCCTTACTTAAAAGTCTGACAACAAAGAAAACTATAAAGGCGGGATATACCAACGAAAAATTGGACAAGAAAGAAAACTATAAATGCACGAGACACTAACGTAAAATCAGACATTAAGGAAAACAATAAAGAACGCGATGCAAACGGAAAAATCGTCAAAATCGAACGTCAAGGAAAACTATAAGTTTACGGGATACTAACATAAATTCGACAACAAGAAGAACAAAAATGTACGATATGTCAAAGTCGCACAAGAAGTTAAAACTAAACGTCACAAGAATCGGACCGTAAAAATCGGACAACAAGGAAAGTTAAAATGCATGAGTTTTTAATAAAAAAAATTAGATCAGGAATAGTAAAATGCTCGGGCGCTGGGTATTTCGGATCGATGGAGTCCATAAGTTGTTCTGAAAGATACGATAAGAAATTTCGTTAGAAAAACTGATGATAACATTACATCGTTTTAGAGAGTTCCATGGTATGCATGTCAGCATGACTAGGCTTTTACTGCTAGACATATTTATCCATAGCACTAAAAGAATGGAAAGAAGATTTATCTGTTTCTTTTTTCCCCAAAGATTGTTTATTCCCCTTCTTCGTTTGTGAAGTCTTTTTCTTTTCCAGCCATTTTCTTGGCGAACTGGAAAAAACTTATGGCGAATGTGAAAATGTTCACACCGTAAAGGCGAAACAACGTCCACTATATGTGCGTGCGACTAATAAGCACAAGCATACATACGAAAAAGGATATGAAGAAGTGGGTCAAACTCTTTTATCCGCGTGAGCTTTGTGGAATGTGACGCCAATCTCCTTTTGCCTTTACGGAAACCACAAGGCATAAATAGGATCTAGCCTCCTAAAAATAGCACGATGTCAATCAAAAGAGGCGTTGACATAGTGGCTCAGATGAAAGCTTTAATGTGAGAGATCGAGGCTTGATTTTGCAGAAAAAGAATAGGATTCATAGTGAAGAGAGAGCGAAGCAAAGGAGACTACAATGAGAAATATAGTGAATATGCTGATAACGATGAAGATGGAGGAATGCCGAAAGAAAGAAAGAAAAAGAATAAAACATTCACCAGTTGTGCACACCATTGCGGCTGTTCTTATTGCAGATGATAGATCAGATGATAGATCGATTGAAAATTCATATCATCAGGCAGAAATATAATAAAGTTGAACTACTGACAATCATAACATCTGGCAGAAGTATAATAAAGTTGAACTACTAACATAGTTCAGTGATGAGCGATGATTTAATTCGAATTCATTGTTTCGTTTTTGATAAAGATTAGGTGTAAAGCTAGTATAGAGCCACCGAAAGAAGATTAAAAAAATATCCTTCATGGACAGTCTCTTAAAGCAGGAAAGATCTTTTAGAGAAAACTCAATTAGCGATTACGTGCGCATTCCAAAGAGGTGATGTTTATTTCAAACAACACTCAATTCATGTCCATGCTCTTACTGGGAGCGCCTCTTGTATGCATTTTGCGCTCACCGTTGGTTAAAAAGAACATTTTGCGTGGAAGTACCCGGAAGGTTGGATTTTCTTTATAGAGATAAGAATATTAAAACAAACCAAAAACGAAATTAAGACCCAGTCAAAAACATGATGTAATTTACGTAATAAACCTTTGGCATGACAAGTAGGATCAATTGCAAATGTAGCTTAATGTTTCGTACCACGGGTTCGGGTACTACTGATTTTGAAGATTCACCAGGAAAATAAAGTCTTCGGGGTTTACCAATTTTTGAACTTGTTTATTCAGCGAGTTTTCCCTTGCACACGCGCTAGCCTGTCAACTGAAAGCAAAAAATACACGTGAGGATCGCCCACATCGGATATAACAGAAGCGACAAAAAGCTCTCTAGAATACGTACAATGTTGATATACTCACAATTCTGTGAGGCGTTATCCCGCTTAAGACGCGATATTTTCCAGTCCTTGCACAAAGGCAGAAAACACACCTTTCGAATAAAGCACAGTCCTTTCAACCTGATCTCGGATTCCTTACTGCCGCTTTCTTAATCTAACTCACGTATATGAACTAATGTTGACAGCCCATGATATCTTACGTAAACCAAAAAATGCTTTATCTTAAATAAACAAAACATTCTTGATTTAAAAACATCTGTCGGCGGAGTGCAAAACACTTACAAGCATCAAAATTGATTAAGTCACTAATCGCCATCAAAAGAACTAAGATGGAATTCATGAGAATGTTTTCTTTTTAAAATATGAAGGCGGATCGATTGTTTACGTTCAGTGGACAAAAGTACATTTAATTTATGGATCGTGCTTATTTAACGTTCACTAATCTTTTTCTCTATTCATTTCGTCGTATTGTAGGTTTTTGTTATTACGTAACGTCTTTTGTTTTGTAAGATAAGTTGTAGGCATATTTTCGTTCGATTGCTATATAACTGTAAAAGGAAACATGTTTTGTGTAATTCGTTCAGGTCTATTCGAAGTCGTGTCCTAATTTATTCGAGGTCGTTCAAGATTAGTTCGTTCGAGATCAGTTATTTTGTGCTCAATTTAAATTTTGTAATACGTACTTTGTTCAAGTTAACCATAAAACGTTCAACTTATGAACATTCAAATAACCAAATATTAATTCCATTGCGACAATGTCGTTCAAAGATATTTTATTTTGCCCAAAATCAAGAGGTACTTCCATAATAATGGGAAAAATTTGGAAATTTGCTTTTATTCTAGACGAAATAAGTACTTAGGCCTTTATTTCGGACTAGTAGGCTGACTTACGAGCTGATCCCAAATATAGCTGTCATCATATATAGATTGATAAGTTTTCACCTTTGATATTTAAATTTCTCCCATTTTAAAATTGACGGAATGAGTGGAATCAATTCATCCGTGAATGAACATTGTTCAAAGTAATTGGCAGTCTTCCCACAGGCGAAAGGCGTGATCGTGAGGAAGATGTGTACAAGCACGTGACGGCGGTTTATCAAAATGATATACAGGTCTCAATAAAATTAATTCACACTTCTATATTATCGTAGACCTTTTGAGCGGTTCTTTCGCTTCAATCCGATTTCTCTACCCATTCAGTCAGAATCGCTCAGTAAAAAAAAAGAGATGGGTTCTTTCAAGATTTCTGGGCAACGATAATCCAGACGTGAAATAGAACACGCGGAAGGAAGGCCATGGCGCCCGAAGAGACCATAGATCTTCCTATTTCAAAATGTTTTTTTGGCAGGTTCTCCTCATCATTATGAAGCGAATTGAAATCATAAGGAATTTTGTTAAGACTAATTACGCCAACCTTCAGTACGGACGATGGAAGAGCTAGTGAGCAGCATTAAAATGAGACCAAAAGCCATCTTCAGCAGAGTCACTGCCAGAACGTAAAATGCCAGCGCCGCCCAACAGTTGAGAAAAAGTGACGTAAATAGATTGGCTACCGTTCAAGTACTTCTGCTTTGTTTACCTAATGTGACAGCGCATAATGAGAACTGTCGCGGAGCCTTAATAAGAATTGACCGCTATTTAATCCCATGTTATTAGTAAGCATAATTACCAAACAAACAAATTAGAATGACAAAGAAAGTTTGAAACTAGAAATTCTTCGGCATTCGCAGTCACTCGCGTCTCGCGGAACAACGATTAGCATTGGTCACGCTCAATATGCCAAAAGAGAGAACAACTTTTCGCATTGGGTCGTTGCGTTTCTTTATTTTTTGTCTTGCGAATGCGAAACTGGCACCTAAATATTAGACTAAAATTGTTACAGAAATATCGCCAATTCCCCTTTTCGATCCTCTACTGTTTGATCACGCGTGTGCCTTTGACTCGGCTTGTGCCAGTGCTTAAATGATACTGACCAGTTGCTTCTCGTATCCTTTCGTGAATACAGCATATCATTACTAAATTTATCTCCCTAACTATAAAAACACTGTTGGCAGTTTCATACTAAGCAATCTTCTCTCTTTTCAGATACACAGTTTTCCCCTATTTAATACACTCAAGTCACGCTTGAATTTGTGTGTCATGTCACACATTTCACTTCGTAAATTGATGATTTAAACAGCACAGCGTCATCGCCGAATCATTTTTCAAATAACAGGTTTGCATTTTATGGTTTAAAGACGCAATTTTTCTTTCACATAACCGATGCATTGATTCATTAAATTCACACAAGTACAAATTACAGAAATATTTTTTCGGAAATTTCGGATTTGAAATAAAATCAGAAATTACGAATTTCCTTCGCTAATTACCGATTTGAGTTAATCTCGCAAATTGCATTTTTTTCTTTCCGTTTCGTTTCGCAAATTACAGTAAGGTCTCTCAGAGACAATGAAAAAATGCTATGATTCGAGAGAACATGATACCCCTTTCCAGTTTCTTAAACAGCCGAAGCTGATAAGTGTCTGCTAACTGCAGACCAGATCAAAATATGGCTTCTACTACTTTGCGAAACGAAACGAAACCTGGCGAGATATAACGAAACTTAAGGAATGATGCAGATGAATTTTCTAATATGGTAAGGATAACTTCCACAAGGAGTATTCGTCAGTTGATAAGAAGGATTTTTATTCATTTCGCTGAATAGTACTGAATTCTGGAAGAGTTACTATTTATTTTTCCCCTACGGTGACGACGTGACCTCTTTCATGTCACTCGAATAGATTTAGACATTACAAATTAGAACAGTACCCAACATTTTGGCCTCCACTTAAGTCTTAAACCGTATTAAATATATTTCGTAAGATAGTAATGTTAGAAGATATACTATTTTGCAAAATAGACTATTTTCACCCTACAATTATGTCTTTCTTTTCGGGTCAGAAAAATATGTTTAAACTTTATATTATAGTACATTCCCGAAGATCTTCGTTATCTCCTTTTTCACTACCCATATAAAATCAATCTCGTAAAGTAGTAATGGTAGAGCAATTACTATTTTGCGAAATGAACTATTTTCACTCAGCGGTAACGATGAAGCCATTCTCGTGTCACACAATAGCTTTGGTTATACACTAATGTGTAATAATGTTTAAATTTATTTTCGTGACACGAGGAAGGTCACACTGTCACCGACGGCGCAGGGTGAAAATAGTCGATTTCGCGAAATGCATTAAGTCAATTAAAATTCTCCTTAAAGATTAACGTTTACTCCAAAATCCTTCTGAAAGTTATCTTTACCTTATTAGATAATATAATGCATTATTCCTTTAGTTTTGCCATATTTCTCCTGGTTTCGTTTCGTTTCGTAAAATAGAAGAAAAGCAGTTATACGATAAATAACTTATTAGACGTTTTAGTGTGTAGTATCGCCGAGTAATTTTTACTCGTTGTTTGCATTTTGACTCACCCTACAGGCTAATCGAAATAGGGCACAACTCGTAAAAATACTCAACGATGCTTGGCACTAAAACGTTTAATAGGATTTATAACGCAGGATATTTGTACTCCATTGGAGCGTTGCTTGTACACTACTTTGTGCAGTTGGTTATCAAAGAAAGTCTCTAACTTACTTCATAACTGTCTTCAAGCCAAGTAGGTTTCACATATTCAAGTGTATAAACGATATTACGTACGATTTTATCCACTAGTGTTGATAATACCAATTCAGTTTAGTTTGTTCACTCGTGAGAGCCATTAATCTGTTTACTCTGTGGATATTTTATAAACACTTTGATGTCATAGTTACGGGTGGGACTAATGCAAGTCATGGCGTTCGATCTTTGCTGATAAGCTTTTTTTTTCACCAAAGAAAAAGCTCAGAAGTCCGAACTAAAAACGACGGTTCGGTAAGAGCAGCATTCGACTAAAAATGAAATTCAATGGCATTGAACTTACGGTCGCCATTTTGGTTCGGCGAATTCAACGAGCAGCTTTTAACATATCCGTTTACTTAGGTGTCTCGTCAAATCGTAGTCCACTCGCCCGCACTCAATCTGTAAGACTGAAAACTAATTCTGATCGACGCTATCTAACTGTTCAAAGTGGTCAAAAGGAGATGTCCTCTCGAAAAGGCTTGAAGCTCGCTCATCAAAACATCAGTAGTCTACTGGGTAACATCTGAGAAGTTTTCCATGAAATTAGATCATTATCGAAACCCACCTTCATCGTTGAATGAGGAAAGGAGACACGAGGAATGGAGACATGTACCATACCTGGTATATGATATAGCTGGCTAGAAGCCACACTGATTGTAAACTATTCATTCCTAGCGTCTGCTGATTGGTTCCGTTCACAGACCTCCTAACTGAACATTCTTTTTCGAAGATTTTCAATGGTAAAGGAAAACTCTGGCGAACGCGTATGAAGATCATCATATTAAGAGATTTCAACACAAATGTGCAATACGTGACCTTTCTCTACAAGGAAAGATCATCGAACTCTTGCGCAAATTCACCCTGAAGAATGTTAAGAAAACTCCTAGGATTGCTACTAAATGGGTTACTCAAAACAAGCTCGGACAAGCTCGTTACCTGGAATTTCTTCGTTGGCCGCTTTGGTGAATATTCTCTCCATTGTTCGAACTAATCAAAGTCAATCTCTGTGTTCGAGGGCGTCTGTGCTTATTAAGCAAGCAGAACATGTTGATAGTTGAAAATTGGGGTTTTAACGCTCAGCAAGTGATTTTCAGGCTTTCGGATGGTGAACGGTTGAAAAGTTAAAGTACAAAACAACTATATTTTACACGATAAAAATGCAGTCACGATGTAGGCGAGGCACGAATATTTCACAGATCAGTAATGAGAAAATCGGGAAAAGATAATTTGAGAATGGAGAGCCTCTATGAAGATTTATATTTGCAACTAAGACCAATTCGAAAAATTCCTATACCATTCGATTGGGTTATGGAACCTTTGAAGCCACAGTATTAGTCAGTAATATCAGCTTAGCAAATGGCAACTCGAGTAACCAAAGTATTTACAAATCTTGTTTATTTGAGCTAAAGTAAATGCCACTGTTTTTGCGTAGTTGCACAGGATAAGCAGACCATCTAAAGACTGAAGCAAGCGGGATCAGATCATGCTGACAAAAATCGACGAGTACTACCCTAATCCACCCAAAACTGGATTCATAAAAAGTAACAAAGAGAGGTTCAGGTTTTATCACTGATTTGACATATAGTGTATTTATTATCATCTCGAAACATGCTTAAAACTCTGTTGACCAAGTGCCTCAAGGAATGAGAATTGAACCAGTCACGTTCTTGATGACGGCGATTATGGGAACAGGTGACGTATGATGTCAGATAACATGTTTGTATTTGACCAAGTAAAGATGAAAAAAGTTGTTGCTTGATTAATGTAAATATTGTACAGGTCATATTCTTCATATCAATCGACATTGCTAAAGTCGCTTTCACTTCCAGATCCTGAAACAAAATGAAGAAAATGTAGGAATTAAATTTGGGGCCTTTAGATCGCAAAGTTGAGTGGGTTTTTCTTGTACAATCAGCATACAACAGTTCTCGCGTGATTTTGTTCATCAGCCTTTCTTCTTTTAAACAACGTCAAACCAGGTTAAAAAGGGTAGCTTTCGCGGGCTTATCATATCCACGAATACTAATTGCAGGAACCCTGTCAATCCAAAAAAACAACAACAACAAAACCAAAACAAAACAAAACAAAAAAAACAATAACAAAAAAATACTAATCTCTCCGGCTCATCCGCAGATTTATCTGAGTCGCCTCATGCTAAAGAAATTTTATTTGCTATGTTTCTACTCCGTATTGATCACCAAAGCAAAATTAGGACAGGTTAACTCTTCATCCTGTAATATGCCAGTCAGTAGATATGGAAGAGAGACTTTGTGATTATGTAAATGAAAAGTTACAATCCAAAGCTTACCCGGCTCACTGCTAGTATCAGGGTTTCCTTCCTTTCTGCTCGTCGTATCTTCAAAGTCAAAACCTTTCAAACAAACAAAATTTGAAAAGTTCGGCTTCTTCACTGTAGCTCATATTATTACATCAAACATATCTTGAAAATATCTCTAACAATGAGGTGACGCGAACAGTTCGTGTCACGAATATAACATGAAGACACACTGACAAATCTGGATAACTATCACTGACTTCTCATTAAACGAGCGTGAGGGCTGCACTGGGGAATATTGGCCCGAGGTCGTGGCAGTACGGACTGATGGCAGCTAAGTCCGTACAACGAAGGGCCAATATTCTTAAGAACGGCTCGAGCAAGAGAGGTCAGTAAGTAGTTTATTACATGGCATTCCGACCAAACTTTTTTTATTTCATTGAATTTGCTAGCTTTCGAGAACAGAGATACGCGGCTTATGACTGTTTCTGTAGAAACAGCCCTCTTAGAAAAATACTGACCGAGTAAGAACCCATCAGAACGCTCACGTCTCTCTCTGGACGACCTCGTTAGGTATTAACACCTGTAGTCCATATCAATCAACCCACACAAATACCTCCAACACTTGTAAGTTTCTTTGGGGTCCGTACGAGTTTTAAATGTAAATGAACATTGTGGTTAACTGACTGATAATTCATAAACAGGCGACCTGAACCTTTCAATGTAGATTCCCGTCGTTTCCTTTGGATTGTGTTAACATTCTAACACTTTTACTAACAACGTTTCCTCTGATCAAGCACATGTTACATGATATTTCCAAGGAAAAAAGTCTGTCTTATGAGTCGACAAAAAATTGAACAGTTGCAATGTATGCACACCCAAAAATCGCGAGATAAAGAGGTCGTGAACCTTAGTTAAACGTAGTAAGCAAATTGGGAAGGAATGGATCTCTACCTTTAAATTGAGCGAATGACCCGGCAGCCCAATAAGCACTATAGCCCTAAGGAAAGCTATCCTAGAGTTGGCGCAGATGTCACGGGGTTATTCTTTCGTGAAAAGAGAATTTAAAAAAACTGGAAGCTACAATAACCATTTGCATTATCCTTTAGAATCAAAATTAATGAATAAAATAAACACAGTTTATAATATTGATAGTTTCTTTGAGTTACCGCTGTCGTCAATTGTCTGGTTATCCTGCACTCTCGCAGCTGTCTGCTCCACCCCTGAAAGAGAGAAACATATCCTTTTGAGTAGTGAACGGTGTAGCAAGTCTTAGGTCCCTAGTTTAGATTAAAAAAACAAACAAACTTTGGCGTTCACTAATCACAGATATTTAACAAACATAAATTGATACTCTGACTTAAGTTCATCATTATACAAAATTTGGACAATTTCGAAAAAAAAGGGCGCTTCTGTTGACGCTTTTGAGATCACAGGTTAACATCTGCGTTTGGAATAACCGGCGACACCAGAACTAAACCACTTTAGAAGTTACGGTGAACCGTCAGCACATCACCGTTTGTATTTTCGTTTCAACGAAATGATTTTCTGTTCTTGTGTCAACACAGCAAATACTTAAACTACTTGTTTAGCCGGAACACTCGCCTAGTTGTCTTCACCCGTTACCTTATTACAGTATCATTTAAGGGTTGAAATAAATGAAATCGTTGAAGTGGGCCACGCGCAGTCAAAGCCGTCCCAGAGCAGTTTGAATATGAATTTTAAAAGAGAATGTTTAGGAGTAAACGAGATACGTTGTATAATTCTGCCTTTTGCAAAGATTTAAAATGTGAAACCAATGATCATCTGGCCTTCACTGTATCTTAACTATTTAGATTTTAGATTTCTAGCTACATTGTCAATCAACAGTTATCGAGAGTGAGGGATCTTGGAGATAACCGACCCAACCGAAAGCTTCATAAGTGCCATAAAAATTGTCCGAACGATTCCAAATTACCATTTTTTGGATCTAACAATGATGGGTTGGTGAACTCTTCAAAAGCCACGGGTTTATTCACAGACATAAACGCTCGCGAAGCATTTGCCCTCAAACCTTTTTCCTATCAATTTTTCGATTTCCCTAGAGCTTGGCCCTCTTTTTGAGTGAGAGAAAGATCGAACGATTAGGCAACAAACGAAATAAGGAATAAACGCACTACATAACCTGAAGCACATGTCGTTATATTTCCACTTATCCCTCGGCGCCTAAACTGCTTTAAGAGACACTCGGGATATTCCGTGTACATTTTATAAACAAAAAGGAAAAAACAGGTGTCGAAGCGAGAAATAAAAGCGCAAACCTGGTAGAGTTTTTCCTTTCCCTGGATGTATTTTTAGTTCCTTCCTTCCTTCACTACTGCTAGCGGCTGAGCCACTATCGCTTTCACGATCACTTGCACTACTCTCATCTGAACTCTCCCCTTCACTACTCCAGCTGTCTTTGCGCGAGATTTGAACGTCGCCTTTCATGTCTTCACTTACATTAGCAAGCTGAAGAGGACTTGTGTCTACAGAGTCGTCAGTGATATTCAACACACTAGTATGTGTGTTTAAAGCACTTGTGAACTTATGACTTGGGGAGTCAGCAATGCCAGTTTCAGCGGTATTCAGCCTAGATGGTCCTCTCACTTGAGACTGACCTGTTACCGAACGAAAACACTCAATGCCTGCGGCAAATTTTAAAAATAATAAAGGGAATACCGTTCTTAAGAAACTGTGGTGCTCGTTGGTAATGCATATAACAAGATAATTTGGTTTTATCAACGGAGTTCATAATGTAACTTGGCCACCGTGAACAATTTCTGGGCTGAACTCTACAAGGTGGCCAATTTATATTACCAAGTCGGTTGATAAAACCTAATATGTTGTTCAAAAGAATGCTTAGAGCATCGTTTGGGTGAGGATTTGTAAGTGACTAGGAAAAGGGGATGCTTGAGAGGGTGGGAAATGTTTTCACTTAAAATATACACCAGGAAACTATGTACCAAGTTCAATTTGAGATGGCAAAGAGTCCACTTGGCGAGGTGAGGATGTTGGAGCAACCCCAGCAATAGTGAGTGCAGTGGGTGGAGTTGTAACAGCTTCTTCTTGTTCTTGTGGTTGCACTGACTCTTTGCTCTTCTGTTGGAAATCCATATTTAAAAAGAAGTTTAAAGCACAGAAACTTGTTACTTGTAATAATGACAAATTGATTTAATTAACGGATGAAAACCTCTATCAAATGTTTTGTTGTACGCATGTTCATATGGCAGCTCTCACCGTTAAGATGACTTAATCAAGCAGGTACCTACCGGTTGCCGAGCAACTCTGGGTTTCTGCATCTTCTTAGCTCGTGCAGCTGCTGCGCTTGCTTGATGGATTTTTTCTTAAAAACAAGCAAATAAGTAACAAGAGGTCTGATATGTCTACAATCAGTCAGTCAATAAATTGGTCGTTCAGTCAGTCAATCAGTCGGTCAGTCAGTGAACAGTCAGCCAGCCAGTCAGTCAGTCTGTCAGTCAGCCAATTAGTCAATTAGTTAGTCAGTCAGTCCGTCAGCCAGTCAGTCAATCATTCCGTCTATCCATTTATACATTAAGCGATAATTTTTTTTTGTATTAGATTACCAAATTCTTCCTCAGAACGGTTGCGATGTAAATATATCCACACTTTTCTGTTGCTGTCATATTTTACACATGGATCCCGTTCATAATGAAGCCTGTCCAAGGCACCACTGACCACCGTGTGAATCTGCATACATACAAGGAAAGAATTTTCAATCTTGCTGAGGAACCTAGGGCTGACACATGACTTGTTGAGTAAAAGAGTTTCGCTCCTTTTTGGTGATGTGTTTGAACAAAAAGAAGCCAAACAAAAAGGAATTCTTAACTTAAATTATGATTTCTGTGAAAGTGGAAGGTGCAGCTGTTTGAAAACCGCGCGTCGTGATGTAGCTTATTCGGCCAGGTTACAATGTTGTTTTTTCACAAGGCGGTTTCTGTAATCGAATTTTGGAAATATGATGACAATTTTAGGAGAGTAATGCTATGTTTGAAATCTCAAAACGCGATCAGCGGTAAACTTTTAGATACAGTTCTCCCATCCACCAGCTTCTTGCTTTACAAGCCAAATGTCTATCGAGTAGGAAAAACGGCAGTGGTTGCAAGATGTCACTCTAATCCTCGCCTTTAAAGTTAAGAGTTTCGGAGTCTCCCAGTCGCGACAAGTTTTACATCTAGTGCGGTATTTGAATGGTTAAGAGGGTGGAGTTGGATAATTAAACCAATCACAGAGCGTGGTGAAACAAAACCTATTCCATCCTTGGATATTTTCAATTCTATATTACAAATCATTATCAATGATAAGTCACCAACCTGTGCGTCCGAGCAATTCGAGTTTAGAAACTGCGAGTCTTTCAACAGCTCACAAACCTGCCAGCAGAAAATGCGATCACAGTTAATAAATATAAATGATTTTATAAAGGGAAAACCTCCCGTCACTTGGTTTATGATTCAATAATGAAATGCACACATCTGTAGAATAATTGTAAAAGTGTTTTAACGTAGAGTATACTTGGGATTTACCTCATTACGGACACTTTTAAAAGAGAGCTAGATTACAAAAGCTTAAATAAAGTTCTAGTTAAACGAATGTTTCTTAGTTTCCGAGGAGGAACGTTGTTTGAACACCAGAAATAAAATAGTACTTGCTTTGAACTCTGCTTCGCAATTTGGTGAAGCGCAGCTTGTTATTTAGTGAACTTACGTATTACCAATGCGACTTAAAAAACTGTGGCTTACAATTCATTTTAGCTGTGTTACCTCAGCTCTAGTCCCCTCTCCATTAGGAAGTCGGGAAGCAGCATCTCTAACCAGTGTGAGGATAGTGACGTATGGAGGTCGCAGCGATGTTAACAAGGAGTGTTCTCGAGCCTTGTTCAGGTTGGTATCTTTACTAAAAACACCCTATAGTAGAGGAACACGAGTGGGAGCCACGCTTAGCGAAAAACGAGGATTAAAGTTTCAAGCCAATTTCTTCTTTCACTTGTAGGGGGTAAACATTTTGTCGTCTACATATAATTGGAATTCTGTTCACGAAGTTTATAGAAAAGGAATTAAGTCAGTTACCTACAGGATTTTTTCTAGAATCAATTTAAATTTCGGAAAGAGTACAACACGATCACTGCTTACACAAACATTTTTTAATAGGACTGCAAACTTATTGATGTAAAACTTTTAAACATTCCAACGGGTGTCATCTGAATCACACAGCCTTGTTTAGTACGCAAGACGCCTAAATACCATGCATTTCGTAAAATATCACACCTATGGGAGAGGTAATGCACATATAAAAAACAGGCGAAACATTACTCAGCTATTAAGAATGTCATAACATTGTTTGATAGTCATTATGGCTAAGGATAACACCACACAGCAAAAACTAAAGAACTAAGATGAGGTGGTGCACCAGCGTGCTTTGTAAATCTTGCAACACGCTCAAGATAACAACTTACCTTGACTGGACCCACCACAGACTCAAAACCGTGCATTCTGAAGGTGAAGGCTTTGTGCGGATTGTCGTATCGTTTTTGCTCCTGATAGTTTAATAAATGGTACCCCAGGTAAAGTTAGTATATCAAAGTCAATTTCGATTCAATTTAAATTTATAAGGATTGTTTTTTTTTTCAGTGCAAGTAATTAAGAATAATTATTGGACAGTTATTACCATGAAATGGATGACATCCTTGCCACTAGATACCACCTATATTATTATTAATACCAGCTGGCTAACAGCAGAAATATGATATGTTCTAGACAAGCCAGCAGGGTTTACAAGTTTGTCAACGTTCTCGGTACTGTAGAAGTATATGCAACAGCACTGGTATTTCTGTGACCCAAAACCGAGGATGACGCTGCTTTTGATTCCTTGCAGCAAAGCAGCATACAATGAAGATCATTTCCAAGGAAATAAATTTTCCCTAAATTGTAATTAACGTTGCGCTTCGACAGGTACATGGACGCCTGTAGTGAGACAATCACGAGCATCATTTTACGTCTTCAATTCTACATTTTAACGGTTTTCGTCCACTTTGAAGAGGGACGGCATACCCATGACACACACATACATACATATACTTTATTTACGCTCGAAATTCACAGTGTAGCTGTAGAGCTAATATCTTCGAGAAAATAAGCTAATATTATTCCAATATTATTTATAAACTATATACAACATTATGCATGCAGAGGGAAACATACGTTGTAGATCTACTATGGAAAAGCTTCATATCTGAGGATTTCCTACTTGATTCTTACGATATCCTCGTCCACTGGCCATCAAAGTTTTTAGCAAAACCCCCGCCTCAATAACGCTCATCTTCCCATATTCCCCTAGCCCCACTCGCTCTCAACCACATTTCTATCGACCAAAATATTAATAAGAATCAAATATTTACCTGTTCCCTAAAAGCTGCTCTTTCCTCTTCCGTACTTGGCCTCACAACGAAATCTGTTTTCCTGCAGAGACAAATTTCATTTGTAATCTACTTTTATCTATAGATTAATATCATTACTCATTCTCCCAGTGAAAAATAAAAAATTGATATTAACTCCATTAAGCCGTTATTTGAACGCCCGACAGGTGAGCAGACATGACTACCTAATATACGACGTTAGTGACTTTGCTGTTTATTAATATTCATTCTAGTTTCACGGTTGTAAAAGATTCACGTGATGACTCTAAAAAAAAACATATCGTTTACAGGCGGTATGTGCATTAAAACATTCCTGATACCATCACTCATTTTCTGATTTCACGTGTAACGAACAGAAGATGAGATCGTGAAACAATCAATAGGAAAGCGAACACAGCAATGCAAACGAATGCGAACACAAATAATTCAGGTGTTTTTACTTACACACGAGGATTGGGCGTAGATGATGAATCTGTTTCGGCTGTAACATCCTGTAAATGACCAAACACAAGAATCATGCACCTCATAACAAAATATAATTTCACCCAACAGGTCTTACTTATTGATGGACCGGGTAAGTACCCATTTACGAAATGAAAAAACTTGTGTTACCCCCTTAATGTAATTAAACCAGATTCAACACCTTTAAGTAATACCTATTCATCCTACATAAAAGCGTTTTCCCAAATGTGAATGAATATTCACTATCATACCCGTGAGTTAGTACATGCGCTCAGTATGACTGGTTTATTTAGCGGGTCGTAATTCACTGTGCAGCCAACTAAATTCAAACTACAGTTGCATTGAAATCTCCCCCTCTATTTGAACCTTGAGATATACTATATATCTTACTAGCTTGGTTTTCTCGGTCTGCACTGTAAGTAACAGATTCGCTCAGAATTCCGGGCGCAAAAAACTTAGCCCGTAACTCACAGTACGGACCGAGACGAAGCACGTACAACAATCTATTAGCATTTCAAAGATGTTGCCTGCACATAACCAAAGAGAAAAAAAAGCAATGCCTTTTTGCTTGTAAGCTGTCCTTTGATTTGAAGCCAGTCTTCACACAACGGCTCCAATAACTCATCTCCATCTCTGTTAGAACCTGCGTCAAACACAAAACAGTAGGCTCCACATATGAACATTTTACCCACACAGTACAAAATGGCCCATAAAATAAATGACCAGGGTAAGCAGAAAAAGGTATTCATTCTTGGCACCACACCTGTTCCGTAGAAAATAAATTACGAATTGACAAAACTAACTTCAGATTTCAATAAAGCAAAAGATGGAATTAACTTCACAGAAGCATAATGATGCTATTTGCATGAAATATTGGCCAGATGAAGAATATCCAAGACCTGCCAAAGATGAGGCCTAATCTGAGACCCTAAGTAGCCTTAAGTCGTTTAAGTCCCTTTAGTCTCAAGCCTTAAGTCCCCCCCCCCCCACCCCTTCGAAAAAAACCCAAACACCTCAAAATATTTATGAAGTATTATGAAATGAATCACCAAAGTAGATAAAAGATGAGGGGGAGGAGGGTTTTGCCTTATGGCCTGTTGGCCCAAAAAAAGAAGTGACCTCTGGGTTGTGTGCAAAAGGGTGTTGAAATATCAAATTGTAACCAGATCGAAAGTGATAGGGTGCCACTACATGATCCAAAGGCTTTTTTTCAAAGAGCGACCCTTAAACAGGTTGAGAAATGCTGCCTTGATGTTTGTATACTAAGAATTGTTCCCTTTCTTTAAAAACTTTACTTTCTGTGAGCTGCTTTCCACTTTTCTGCAATTGATTACTGATGCTTACTAGCGATCTTCCATAATACTATCTGAGTCAGCAGGTGAACCCTATTCCTAATCGTTATCAAAAGCTTTGTAGAGTACCGAATGTTTAAAAATTTCTGTTAGATTCAATTTATGTGAAAAAGCAACACCGTAATGTTGTCAGTATTTGTTTCAATTTAATTTTTTCAACGAATTATTATCTAGGAAACTCTTGAAGCTAACATCTCTGTCATTGTTTTCACTCAGTTATTTATAATGCTAAGGCAACTGCTCTTTCTTGTAGAAAAGTAACTTTCCGGAGAATCTGAATTTTTAGCTTAAACTTGGTAAAGTAACTTCTCCCTCCCTTTTTTTAAGTTTTGGAAACCATGTTAATCTGGAATTTTGAAATATTAGCAAATCTCCGTTTGCGCTCGTCTCACTTGCAACTTGAAATGGGGCAAATTGAAGGCTTGCAAAATATTTTTTTAACATATTCTGCTTGATAGATCATTTGATGTTTTGATCATTCAGAAATGAAATTGGAATGAGAAACAGATTGTTTCCTATATAAAATGCTTGACTTTCACACCTAACAGCAAAAGTGTATCCAACTAGAGAGCAGAATAAAAATTAGGGTTGGTATGTATATTGCATGTGTTCACCTATCCACTTCCACTGCTGAGGCCTCTCTTTGAAATCCACTAAAGGTACAAATGAAGCTGGAGTCTCTAAAAACAATGAATTAATGTATTAAGGAGGTACATTTAACACCTGCAGTGACTCAGATTGCCAAATGTAAGATATGAAAAACATGCAGTTATATTCACTCTTGCTCTAAATAACATAAACCCTTAGTAACTATGTATAACTCAGTTTTAGTACAAAAACAAAGAACACAAAATATATTTCACCTCCTGAACTCCCAGAGAGAAAGATGAGAGCAGAATAAACCAGCTTGACCCAATCTGGCTCCTGAGTGCCCCACCCACTTACAGCACAGACTGAGGACAACTAAAATAACATGTGTCATTATTTGAGTGATATCATTTTTAATAAGAAATACTTTGTAAGCAGTTGTTAAAGGTGTAATTTCCCAAGAGTTTCTCATGATCAATATTCACAGTCTTCCTACTTGACCACTATTTAACAACTACATGACCACCTTCATGACCTATGGTTACTTTTTGTGTGCCTCCATGCACTACCAGAGGTAGTAGAATATTTCAGCTGGTTTTGAGCAAAATTTAATATATGAATACAAGGCAGGCATCCTTGGTGGGAAAGATACACAAGTCATGCCAGCTCAGAAAGCCAGATATATTAAAAAAAAACATGTCACAAAGCCAGCCATATAATAATCACATTTGTTTTTACTTTGTTTTTAGCAAATACGTACTAAACAATTGCTGCAAAAAGGTAAAATGTCTCTCCATCACAACAATCTTACAGTTATTAAGGGTAGTTCAGTGAAAGTCATAATACAACAAGTAAGAGATTTTTTTTCTTACAGTATCCAAAAATTGCCAAATATTGTTGGTCTGGTAAAGCTGAATGAAATTTTAGGAGGAAATCACTCCTTCTCAAGGTCAACTTGAGTGTCAAGTTAGCTTCAGACGAGCCATGCACAATGGATGCCCCTAAAGGCTACAACTATCTTTTCAGTTTTTATATTCTTAACTTTAATCAGATGACACTCTGTCTGGTAAGCATCCTTAAAGATACAAAATAGGTTTAATTTTATATAATGTACAGTAACAAGGATGTTGACAAACCTGCCATGTTTTTACAATCTCCTCAATCTAAAAAAATTAGGGCAACAAACAAATGATTAAAATTGGCAATATGCTTTTCATTGACATCATCGCTTTAACTTCAAAGGTGCTGAGTAATTTATTTCATCAAATTTTAACCCATTATTACTGCTCCACTTTCTGACCACAATATTTGTTCAGCACAAGTTTGCTCAAATCATGTAATAAATACCATAGCTCATACAAAAATAAACTACCCAGTATATTTGTATTGCTAACTGCTGCAAAAATAAGTGTGAAAATATCCTTGTTACAGTTCATTCATTGTCCACTCTTTTCATAGACAGCTTCCTTCACTTTTTCAAGTTCCAATAATTAGGACAGGTTTTTTGCCTATGCAGACAAATACTTGTAATGAGCCAAATTACATTTTGAGAAGCAAATTGTTGCTGTCAATACTTAGTTACTCTCTTTACATTTTTTTTAGCAGCAAAACAGCAGCCAGTTATTTACAAGAGGTCTAACCCAAACCTCAGTTTTAGGTATTCTCTAGAAGAGGGTTAATTTAATCAAATAGAAGTCCTTCCACTGCTAGCTGGCCCTTTAGACACTGGCCCTTTAGGCCCTTTTTTGGCCCTTTAGACACTGTTCACAAGAACAAATGTTCATATAAAAGATTTGGCAAAATTGAAGATACACTTTAGTTTTAAAACATGCTTTTATTAAACAATGGCTAAACTTTGTTTCAATTACCAGCCCATTAAGTTTATACCAGCTACTGGTTTCAGGATCACCCACTTTTCCCTCTCTAGAAAGTAATTAACTTTCAACTGCACAACAAAGCCAACCTAAAAGGTCACATGATTCCCCAGGAGAGAGCATATACACGCTTATTAGTTTAAATCACCAATCACATGTTCATAACTGTCTATCCTATAGTTCTAAACTTGACAGAAAAAATCACTCACTTTCTGTAGGCTGGCTTTTGAATCAGGAAAAATTTGAAAAATTTCACGAAGTAGACTGAAGAAGCAAGGCAACTCTTGGGATCCATCAATGCAACTGTAAAAGAATATGATAATAAAAAAAATCTGATCAAGGTAATAGAAAAGAAACCTTTCCCAGATAATTAATGTGCTTTTTCTAATATTATACTGTTTTTGGAATGAAAAAGTTTTAGTTTTCTTTATCTTGTATAACTTATTTCAATAGTGTATAAAAGACACAAAAAAGTTCAGTGCACTGTTTCAACCTGAAACAAACAAACAAACAAACAAAAAAACAAACAAACAAAAACAAACAGACAGCCAAACTAACAAAAAAAAACACCATGTTGAAGATAGAACCATCTAATTACATCTTGCCTTACCGTGGCACTTTATGTACTGCATGGCCTGGCTCTTCTCTCTTAGCATTTTCATTCAAATGTTTTATAACTTGAGCTTGTCGCTCCTGTTTCTGCTGAAGCTTCTGTTTCAACTTTTTCTTCACTTTGGCTTTCTTGTCCTTCTTTTTTGAAAGCTCAACTAAATAGAATCATAAAAAATTAAAAAAAAAGAAAAGGCTGGCATAAAGTACTGCACAGCATGGCAGTTATAGAGTTATATCCTGTTGATGACTAGCTTTCTCATATCAAGTCAAAGCCACTGATATTTTATCTATAAGGATTTTAAGCTACTAGCTGTCTAGTTTGTGTAATATACACTTAAACAACAATAATTATTTTTCACCTAGGTAAGTATTGGTGATAGTACAGTGTAGAATAATTACCTACCTACTCCCTTAACATTAAATATCATCCACTATTCACCTCAACTTTGGTAAATGATAGTTTTTCATAGTATTGTGAACCATCAGAATATTTATGTTGTTCAAACTGAAGTCAGGGACAAAGCTAGTTTGACCTTAGCCAACAGCCTTCAAACACAAGTATCCCCGCCCCCCTCCCCCATATATATCCCAACAACCACATAAAAACAATCACTGGAACACAAGATATTAACTTGCAAATAAAATTGTCAATTGACAAATACCAACCAGGTTTTGATACTTTCTTAGAAGGATTTGTTCTGAATATAATATCTTGAAAGGAAGTGAATCTTGTATCCAGCTCAGGATGGTCCTTTTAGAAAATAATAATAATAATAATAAAAAACTTAAACAAAAAAATAAACAACTTTTATATTTTATTCATATGCTATTAAAATTTCTGATCCTAGCAGTATGCTGGATGTGTCTCATACACTGTCTGAACATCATAATGGCATTGTTCACCATCGAGTCTCTGTGGCTTAGTGTTAGAGCATCAGAGTGCACAAAACCGTGGTTCTAAGGTTCAATTCCTCATGGGGACTCAGACTTTTCCTTTGTCCCACACTCATGACATGAAGAAAAACATCTATCAATAATAAAAATAATGTCAAATTAGGGAATATACAGGATGTTCTCTCATTGTTTAATTCAAAGTATAGCATCCAGCCTAATAATTCCAGGGTCTCACTTTATATTAAACAGGCTGAATACAGGTTTAGATTCTGTTGAGTTGGTGTTCAATGGTCCAATTGAAACCACCATGTCAATTGGTAAGATTGAGGATAACTTGGAGCGAAGAAGCCACTATTTGGTCATTCTCAAGACCACTTTGCCTCCTTGTGAAATTTTTTACTTCCTCCAGGTAAAATTAAACTCACATTTGATTTATTGAGCACTTGCTTGCCAGAAAATACCTCCAAAGTGACCATGTCTCTGACTGACAAAGACCAGCTCTGAATTTGATGACTTTATAAAAATTACCACCATAAAATGCTTGTTAATTACCAACACCTTACCAGTTCATTTACCAACCCCTAATTCCACCTGTGGGGTAACCTCCTAAAACCACCTAAGCAAACAACTGGTGATAATAATGGACAAAACAACAGTGGAAAACAAGAAATGATGAGCAGCAGTACCTCATTTAATAGTCGTCTCTTTCTATGTACTTGAATCATTGTCTGAAAGTCATCTTCTGTCACCACATTTGGTGATGTTACACGATGAGTGGTAGGTGGAGGATAAGGAAAACCATGGTAACCTGCAGTAAATGGAAGTCCTGCTCCAAACATTGGGTGAAAACCACTCAAAACACCTGGCATAGTGTTAAAGGGTGCCATAAATATACCCATGGCTGGACCAAAGGGTGCAGGGACTATGAAAAATGCAGGTCAATTAAGTTTAAGCATCATATTGTTGCTGTTATTGTATCAATACCTTTATAGTAAAGTCTGTGTACTTGAGTCAAGTAGCCCTTCCAGTTGGAGCTTATTCCTGTTTCTATAACATAGAGCAACTAGGAATATTAAACTTCCCCCTCTTGGGTGGAATGCTAGTCCATTGCAAGGTTACCCCCAATATTTCATCAGGCTTCCTGAACAACTTGCCTGTACCTATTTATGTTCCAGTGTTGAGAGAGACACTGGGAAAGTGAAGTGTTTAGCCCAGAACATAACACATTTCCCTAGCCAGGTCTCTAGCCCAGACCACTCAACCTGGAGTCTATTGCACTAAACATTGGGCCACTGCTTCTCCCATGACCACAACCTTTCATTCACTATTAGCAGCAGATTGAGGAAGCTTAAAAAAGTTGCCATATTAATGTTGTCACTAATGAATATATTTGATTTTAGTGATCAAAGCAACCACAAGTAGTTACTAAGTGCTTGTTTAGAAATGTCTACAAATGTGTATGCTTGTAATAAAAATAAGAACTCAAACGTATTGACAAACCCATACCTCTTTCTTCATCATCAGATGATACATTTCCTCCCTGAAATCATAATATAAGCACTGTCAGTTTTGAAAACCATAGGGAAAATGAATGGGTTGTGTCCTCTTGCCATTAGACATGAGTAGGAGAACCACAGTGAGAACATCAGTCACTTAAAACTCAATCCTCTAGATTTGATTTGACCTCAGAACAATTTTTTCTGCCACATCTTTCAAATTTGGATAGTTAAAAGTAATTCTTAACATTGCCATGTTCTCTGTTGTGAAGGACAAATACTTTGTTTAATTGTAATATGTGAAAAAGGGTACTGTGTAAATATGACGTCTAGCTTTTGGTAGGCTCATTTTTAATGCTTTTAAAACCTAATGTTAGGGCTGAGTGTTCTAGCCTGTTGTCCAACAAAAGCCTTCATGTCAGGTTATTCCCAAAGAATACCATAAAGCATCAAATAAATTACAAAGCAATGCCTTGAAATTTGTAAGGACTAAAGATAGTTTAGAGGGAGGTTTTAAAAGCATTAAAAACAAAAACCCAACCAATGGTAAGTAACGTTAATTTGGTATTAAACTCCTCAGTGACACAGAAGTATAATTTAATCTTTCGTTTCAAAAGAAAAAATAAAAAACATTTAAAATGTACTTTATTACCTGAAATTGTTGCCTACATTCTGAGAGGATCCTGTATAAACAATAGACATTCCATTCAACAAAATACACCAGAAAAAAAGCAGCAGAAGTACATTACGTACAACAGTTCAAATCAGCAACAGAAAAAAGCAAACAGATTCTCCCACCTAATAATATAAGGCAACTGTAGTGCTTTTAATACCATTTTTTTTTCATGGTCTTCTAATAGATTAAAAGTAGACTACAAATTGGGCCTTTGGAAAATTGCTAATGTGAGTCTGCTAACTATATTTGGCATCAGCAAGACAACTACAAAAAAGTCACCTCTTGAATCGTGTGTTGACTCTGTGCTCCATTGCCAAGGCATCAGTAGAGGGTGTGTGTCCACTGTGAAACAAATATAATTACTCAATTCAAGTACCATCAAAAGCTCGTAAATCATAAATTACAGCTTGAGACTCACAAAAAGATTTAGAAAACATCTTCTGCCATGAGCAAAAGGACACTTGTAAAGAAGAAAATAGTTGCATTCTACATGTACCTGGTTTTGATGGGTTCCCCAGGGCTTTGTCTCCCAATCTGATCCAGAATTTCCTACAGGAACAAGAATATGAATGGTTGTATTTATCTTATACTTGTGCTTGGTTCTATATCAAGCTAGTAACCAATTTAACTTTGGAAAAGACAATGATAGCTTCAGCAAAGTGTTAGTTGTCCTAACACACTACTGTTTCATTACCTGTTATGTACTTAAGATTCAACAATAATATTCTATAGGAGAAAGGTATGGGCATGGAACTCAAAGGCAGTACTTTCACATATCAGGTAAAAAGTTTTTCTTGACTTGAGTATCTGCTTAGTTGGTTTTTTTTTTTTTTAATTCATCTTTTGTTTTATTTTTTCCAACCTTTATGTTCTAAGGGAGAGGCCACAAACAAACCTAGCATGATTCAAGATATGCAAGTGTTTTGCTTTTTTTTCCCTTGTAACTGTAAAGATTAAAAGTCTATTACTTTTCTGCACTGTTTGAACCTTAGCTTTTCTATGCATGTGGTGCATAGGAGAATCTAGGAGATGCAGCCAAGTAACAACACAAATCATATGGTACCTATTTATTTTTTAATTTAACTGATTCATTCATTGAATTAAAATCAAAATTTAACAAAATACAGTGTACTGTACCTGACGAGATATAAGAATTTCCCTCAACACCTTTCTGTGATATCTCTGTTGCTGAATCTATGAGAAGAGGGGCAAATTATCCTCCTGATACACAACAAATCTAAGTACTCCTATTTCACCTTGAATTTACACGATATCAAAACATTACTATTGGTGAAATATGTAGTCACTAGTAACTATCAGTTTTAAAATGTAAATTTCCTGTATTTCAGCCTCAGTTCCTAGTTTCCTATGGTCTAGGTTTTCTTTTGATCCAAGTGACCTTAAAAAAATCAACACAACACACAAACAAAAAAGAATTGTAAGAAGATCAACCTATCAATTTACCTTGTATTCCTTGTATGTAGCTTTGCGACATAACTTTTTGTACTTCACAACATCAGGATAGAAGTAGCCAGCTTGATCAGAAACCAAAACACATTTTTTCGATGTAAGTTATTTAGAGTTCTTACAATATATACTCAGATAAATCATGATGAAATTAGTTTATTCATCTATAAAGAACATGCAAAAACATTTCTTTAGGTCTCTACATGTGTAATAAGCAATTATTTGATAAGGTTGAGCATGATATCACAAATTATTAAAACCAAGGTCAGAGTTATCTGTTGAAGCCAAAGACTAATCCAGACAACATAGATATCAGTTTATTATGTGAACATCACACGCTATTATATATTGATTGAATGCACTCAACCAATCAGATTTTTTATAGTAAGTCTAATGTATAATAACATAAAATATTGTCTGCAGTAATTCATATTTTAATCAAAGATTGCCTCAGCGACTGATATAGTTAAATAAACACCATAATAAATATATCAATTCAGGAACTGAACATGTGAAGTAAATTTATGGTACTTATTGTTACTTTTTTGAGAGTTTCATCCAGGGAGGCTTAATTACAGGAGTTGTGATTCTTGTTCCTAGCATGTGACCATAAAGTTAACTCAATCAAAACATTTGAAAAGATCAGTTATTTCCAATTTAAGATATATAGTGCAAAAGAATGCCCAGGATAAACAAAGATGCAAATCAAATAAGTACACAAAAAAATGTTGTTTACTGTGAGTCACCACATTATGAGTTAAGAATTGAATGAAATAGAAAGCATCTCACCTTTTAACTTTTCCTGAAATTGTTGAACTGGATTCCCAAATCTGAAGTTCTCACCACCTAGTAAGGCACTGATCAAACAATTGTTAAGTGAATAAATAACTGTCTTGTAGGCTCTTGGAACAATCTAAGGTGTACATTCAATCAAATGGTAAAAAACTAGGCACCTCTAACATGTACCTCATGGTTCCAAATTGTAGAATTACACCTTACAATAAAGGTGCTTTTGTAGCTGCAAATCTAACAAGAATTTTCAAAAGCATGTGTTCTAGTAAAAGTTAGCCTGATCAATCAGACTTTTTATTTCTAAAACCTGTCACTCCTAATTCCAAACATCGTCAGCCAAATTGAACATTCTGACAATCCTGTTATAATCTCTGGATAAATCATATGTGTACTTATAACAACCTACATTGTTTTTAATCTTGATTACTTTGTGACTGTCAGAAGCTTATTGTAATAAGTTGTACTAATCTATGTAAAACTTACTGCAAAGACAAAACAAACATGAAGTCACACTGGAGCTAACCTGATGTTCTCCTCCTGAGCATGTGGGTAATCTGTTGGCAACACTGGAAGAAATTTCTAAGAAAGAAAAATGTAATAGTTCATTATTGACTCCCTACATTGTTTAAGTATTCTTACTATGTACAGATTCATTGTCAGTTTCAGTCAGTGTTTATCATTGTGTGATCTTGAATTGTTTTTAGGAGTAAATCATTCTTTGTTGACAGCTGTTTAAAACTTTTCCCGTTCTTTAAAAGTTTGGATATGTAGAATTTACACCTGTACGAGTCCTTATTTGGTTTGACTTGGCCAATGAAACAACCTCTCTAACCAACCATAATGGAAACATAAATAGAGGGGAAAAACTTCTTTGTCAATTGCAAAAGATTAATTTAGTGCTTGAGTTGACACAAAGTTTAACAGGCACTCAGAGTTCTTGTGAAGAGCCAATGAGCACTATTTTAGCTGGCTTTTCAAATAAATGTAATTAGCTACTTAACTGTGTTTGTGGTTAGTAGAGAGAGGTTTTTGGCTAATGAAAACTACTTGTTTACCAGTCATAACCCTGTTGGTAATACAAGTTAAGATCAAGGTATTAAAATATTACAAATAATCATTAAAACTTATGACAACATTCTGCATATTGGCTTTTGATACGGTGGATCACTCAATCTTACTGCACAAATTATATCATTATGGAGTCAGAGGAATAATTAATAACTGGTTCTCTTCGTACTTGTTGAACAGGAACCAGTCGACTCAAATTGGTTCAACCGTGTCGAATATAGAAGAGATAGTTTGTGGTGTCCCTCAAGGGTCTGTACTTGGCCCCCTTCTCTTTTTGATTTATGTTAACGACATTTACCGTTGCTCCCAGATTTTTGAGTTTTACCTATTTGCTGACGATACTAACTTGCTTTATTCAAACAAAGATCTTAAGGATCTTGAAAAAGTTGTTAATGATGAACTCGCAAAAGTGGGTGACTGGTTGGACGCAAACAAACTTTCTCTTAACACTAGTAAATCTAACTTTGTTATTTTCCATCCTTACCAACGCAAATTGGACTACATAGTTCACTTGAAAATTTATAATAACGATCTTAAAAAAGTGTATCTCTAGAACAAAAAACTTTTGTGAAATATCTAGGAATTCTGATAGATAATAACCTCTCTTGGAAGTATCATATTGATTATATCTCATCTAAAGTTAGTAAAGGAATTGGTATAATTGCCAGGTTAAGACATCTTGTCCCATTTGCCACACTTCTTAACATCTACCGCTCCTTAATTGAACCCTATATCTCTTATGGTCTTATTGCCTGGGGACAAGCTGCTAACACTCATTTAAATAAGGTTCTCATTTTACAAAAACGTGCTCTACGACTAATGTATTTTGCGGATAGCAAATCTCATAGTGCCCCGCTATTTGTTAACTCCAGAATCTTACCAATAACTATGCTCTATTCTCATTTGGTTTCCTCTTTGATGCATGACATTGATAATCACCGTGCCCCGTCTAATATTTCTATGCTCTTTATCCACTCCGAGCAGGTTCATCACCATTTCACAAGATTCTCAGCAACGGCTAATCTGTACGTTAAAGCGTCTAGAACTAACCAACTTTTATTTTCTTTTGCTAGAATAGGTGTAAGATTGTGGAATAGCATCCCAAAAGAACTTCGTATTAAAAACAGAACCCCGTTTAAGCGTGAACTTAAAAATCGCCTGTTAAAACTTTTGGAAATTGAGGAGATGAATGTTGATATACGCTGCTCTGAAATTTGTAAATATCTCTTGATAAAGTAACTCTTCGTTTAAGTCTTGTTTCAATTGTATTATATATCTTGATAACTTTGCAATTGATTATTTAATTATTCAACGGACTTAATTTTATTTTATTTTATTTAACAATTGTATTTTTATTAATGATTATCTTTGTTTAATTGTATCGGTATGTGATCCTTAGCAGAGACAGCACTTGTTTTAGAAGGGTGGCCCGCCTAGAATAGCTTGCTAATTGCGGGTCACCTAGGACTGTGATAATATTGTATTGCTAACAAATAAAATTGAATTGAATTGAATTGAATTGGACATTTACACAGAGTGATATAGCCAATGAGGAAATCATTACTTTACAGAGGTACAAAACAAGTTCAAGTTAACAAATACTTCATGACCTTACCAGTGACAACAATCTCAGCCTTACCTCCAGATGTTTTCTATCAGCAGGAGTAAGAACATTAAGCCAGGTTTCCTTGCTCACAACTTTAAAGAATATATCTTCCTAATTGAGAGGATCATTAAACACTGTGAGTGATTTATATTTTGACCTACACTGTTGTAATAAATGTTAAATTGAAGCATCTCTATTTCAACAATTATCCATTTAATTTTCCTTGCCAGTTTGTCAATTTTGTTTACTTAGCAATTAAGTCAAAAGCTTTTTCCAATGGTTCTAGTTTCAGCTTGACAGATCTAGCACACATGTTTTTCAGTAGATTAAGTTTGAGTCACCCTTGGCTATTATTGTTCCTGTTGTGTTTTTAACCAACTCCTGCGATTCTATGGCCTTGAGGATTTTATAATTGTTATCATTTATATTATTGCTATCACTTTAAAACAATTAGAAGTATAATTATATATTCTCTCAGTATCATTGATTTCCTATGTCTTTAGATATCTCTCTTTAGATATAGATCGGCTAGAAACATTTATTCCACTGAAATTGAGATTAGAATGTTTGCCGCTATTGATTCATCATTCACGCTATCTTGTAATCTGTTGTCATTTAGTGATAAGTTGATTCACTGCTTTATATTTCTGTTACCATTCTATTATCGTGAATAATTCATCAATAATCACAGCTGATTTTCCATGATCTCTGGCCTTATTCAACCAATAAACATTTCCTGCACGCAAAGTTCAACACGACAAGTTGTCGACAAGTGACTTTTGGCTCTTCAATAGTCACATCAGCTTTAGAAACTCTGTATGGTGGCCAATTAACATTATCAACTCAGTTGATAAATCCACACTGTCTTGTTATACTCCCCCACCTATGCAACACCATGGTTTCTTTAGAAATTTCACTCCCTTTATACAATACAGCAGGGTCCAGCCTGGTCACCTGCCATTTTACTTCAGTCACCCTAAGGCAACTGTTAGCCACCTCTGAAGAGGGACTAAGTGCTCTGGTACAACACTTAATAGCCATGTGTTCTTGGATACATTAATTTACTTCAGTGTAGTAGTATATGCAAGTTCTTGATGACAAACCCTTCGTGAAAATTTGTTGGATGGATAACAAAAGATCCTTTTCTGCCTTTAAATGCCAGCCAATCACTATAATTTCCAGTGAACCAACTCTTCATGTGTCCGTTTGTAAAGTTGACAAATTAAACATTATATGAAATTAAATTGTTAAATCTCTGTTAATTTCCTCTACCACGTTACAATTTGGAACTGCGCAGGAATGGCTTCTTGCTCGAGAAGGTGCAAGTTTGATAACTCAGTGGATTTTTAGTTTACAAAAAGATAGGTTTGCAGTTTAGTGGTTGAGCTTACCTGCTCAATTAACTCCAACGGGAGTGCAATTTCCGTTCCACCAAAATTACAAACTTCCATTCCTTTCAGGTCACTTTCTTCGAGACTAGTCGCCTCCATGTTCAATTTTTTTTTTGTCACAGGTTCTGGTTATTCTCTTAAAACAAAAGAATTCCCTCTAAAAGAAAGAGGGGAACACGTAATCTGCGAAGTACAAAGAAATAACACGGACAGCTGACATACTACATATAGATGTAAACCGTACGCACACAACCCATACACACGGCCGTTAATTGGACGTTATGTATGCAACACAGAGCTGACCATTTGGTCAATGGCCAAAAATGTGACCTTCGAGGCCATTCAGAGAAAAAAATACGATACATTTGTAAAACTACACAAGTTAACTTTAAAATTGCAACTTCTTGTGTTGTTTAAACTAGTATAGTTCTATTTTGAAGGTGCCAGCAATAAGTAATAAACAAGTGACAATCAATCCTGACAGGTAGACAAAATACAGTCTTTTACACACAAGATTATTCACCACGTAGTAATACCGCTGATGTGTAACAATCTTATCCAAGAATGGCCTCCTGGTAAACCGAGTATGGTGAAGAGATGACTTACTCACTCATTGCAGCCTTGTTTGATTATTGCTAGATGCTGGACTTTGAATCACCATGCCTAAAAGAAAGGTAACAGCCATCGTTTTATATAAATACCAAATAAAAAGAAAGAAAAACGTCGAATGATAACTTACTCGGTTACGTGATTGTGCAGTTCTGTGTCTCCAGAAAAGTCCAACCTTTGAAACGAAAAAGAGAGTATCGAGAGGAAACGGTAAATAAAGTCTTTGGACCATAAATGCTCTTCTCAACGATACCCCGCAACTTTGGTCCACCTCACTTACATGTGTCGGGAGGCTTTGAAGATCGAGGCATAACACAATAGACGCTATTCTTATTCAATGACATGTAATTGAGTTGCGGGGTATTCTGAAGTTGCCCCCAAATTCCTGTTCCGTAAAACTGTTTATTTGACTCAGCACAGGGATTCGGAAGGGCAGAATTCATGAAGAGCAAAATTTTCCACTCCTTGCAATTATCTCGTGTGGAATTTATCCTCTTGATTATAATTGTGTGACCTTTGAGTTTTAGAGTTTGCACTCTGTCAATGAACCATTTGTTGTAAGAGAATTGATTATGGCTACATGTACTACCTGACTGCTTCATATTTTATGTGTTAGCAATTACGCGTTGCTGCAGATTCATCAGATGACTCTGATATTGAGGTGGATGTAGTGGAGATTTCTGACAGTAGCAGCAATCCTGCCAGGAGTCCTTTCCCCAGTAAAGGACCATCATCATTTCCTCAGAAAAATCAGACAGCATCAAAAGGTTGGGATCATTGTTAGTATCTGAGCAACTGTGCACCTACCCCTCTCCTAAGCCAACCAAAAAAAAATCTACTGATAACCAGTTAGGTTAATGTTGGGTTAGGGGAGGGATAGGTGTGTAGTTTCTCAGACACTGTCATTGATCTAAAGGTTGGATGTACAGTGTTAATGACTGAATGTCATCTGAGGGTGTCCAGTTCCTATTGTTTAGCTGTTTCTTATTTTCTCTATTTTTTTTTACATGTAACTTGAAAAAGTTTTTTATCATTTTTTTAATTTCCCATTGTTAGTTTAAAAAAATGCTGGTTTTCTTGGTGTATATATTTGTTTGTTTGAATTGTGATTAATTTATTGAAAGGAAACAGGGAGGATACATTACCATTTTGGTTTGATGCAATGCAATCAGAAAAAGTGGCGTTTATGGCAAGTAGTTGGGAAAACTGGAATTATGAAAATATTGTTATGATAACTGAGCTGATCTCTTGTTGTGAATGTGTCTCCAGGAAAACGAAGATCTACAAGGCTCAGTGCAGGAACTGTTTCTGAAGATAACAAACAAGGCTGCATTGTGTGTAATAGCCTCCACGATGAAGAAAATATTCTGCAATGTTCAAATTGCTGCACTCTGGGTATTTCTTTGTGTTTTAATCTAAAAGCATAGTATGGTTTTATATTTTAAATATAATGGCCTATATATTTCTTTTTTATGTTGTCAATAAATTATTTGTTGGAGCACTTTTATTCCAAGTTTCAAGTTTGTTTAATTGCTAAATATGGTTAAGATAATGGTGCTTGGAGAGAGGTAAAATTTTCCTCACAACGTGGAAGCTTTTCTACAAGCTTGTCCTATAATGTCTTATCACTACAGGCCTAGAAGGCAATGCATTGGCCAAACCAAATTCAACCAAACCATCCAAACCTCACTTCCACTCTATACTTGAGCTGTAGTCTCAGAGGGAATTTTATCAGAAAAGTGAACAGCTTTGACTGTTTGTCCTTGGCAAAATTCTTCCACTTTTAAAAACACATGAAAATCTGGGCAATGCAATTTACAGTATTTAATAATAATCTGCTGATAAGTATAAAGTCCCCCTTGCCAAGGTTAAAGATTGTCCTGTTTTATTAAAGCACAGTTTAACCTACAGAAATGGCTTTCTCTTTACACCAGCCACTTGTTTTTTGTCACAGTGGAAGGTCCATATATTACCTTGTTTTAACCCCTGTACACTGCCACCTCTCCCTAATGGTATTTTAGCCTCCAAAGTACATCCCAACAACCAAATTAATCTCTCTATAACAACCAGTCAGCGGCTGACTGACAAAGTGTTTAACAAAATCTCAAACAACTCACTCAAGCCCACAGTCTAGGACACCATTATTTCTAAACAAAGTATGAAGTGTCTAGAATACAAAATGTGACTCATGTACAACTTGATATATACTCACTATCCCATACTTGTTTTATGTTTTTTACATCTTCTTTGAACATCAACTTTTGGTTTCTTTCAATTGACATATTTGTGCTTTGTGACAGTTAACAACAAAAAGCCTCTGCTTTAAATGAAGTCATACTTGACAGCCCTTTTGCTCTGTCCTGAAGGAGGCCACTGTGACTCAACTTTTTTTACAACAATGGCGACTTAATTTTAAAGTTGTTTTCAACTGATATGTATTTATGGTCATCTATGATTTTTATGTCAGTAATGACTCAATTATTTTTTTTCCTAATTTAAGGGCACAGGTCTTGTTTGTCTCTTTCCAATAAAGACTGTCCAAGATTAGACAGTTCCTTGTGGCAATGCAGAGCTTGCAAAACCTGTTATGTGTGCAAGTCAGCTGAAAGTGAGGTGATTATATATAAAACAACAACAAAAGTGATGTAAAAGTTTTAAATAATAGCAATAAGTGATCATTACTGGTATGTAACACTGAAATTTAAAAATAAATGTACACGCTGTACTTGTAACTCCATTCAAACATATCACCTGGAAAGTATGGTCTCTAGGTGAATCCTCTGTCTGAGTCTATTATCCTAAGTTTTATTTTGCATTATAACTTTCTTATCTTTGATGTTTCAGTAGTAGGAGAGAGGGATTGTTTTTTCTTAAACATTGTCTTTTGTGAATAGAATTTTCATTTAACAGTCATCACCTCTATAAGGTTCTGATCAGTCTATTTATGGAATCTGTTTTAGTGAAAAAAGGATGTAACCAGTATGATCATTTCTGACAAAGCTTTCAGAGTGAATTCATTTTAATGACTTTTTCAGTCAATAACGAACAACTCATCTTAGTTTTCTTTCTCTTCACCTTTTGTCTGGACAATTTGCATCAGGTAATTGCTTTATGTTGAAAAATGACACTAGCTTTTTACATATAGCTCACAAACCACTATTTACTTTTCTTTTTTTTTTAACTTGTAGCTTGAGACCTGTGAAACCTGTGATAGAGCATTCCACTTGCTATGCATTCCTTACTCACAATCAGTACTCAAGCAGTCCATCTCAACAATTTGTCCTGAGTGTGCATCAATGAACAATTTAGATGATCATGCTCTTCTGCTACCAGACACACAGACCCCAGTTGTTAAAAAAAAGCGAGGGAGACCAAGAAAGATTCATGTGTTGGAAAAACCACCAGTTGAAAACAAAGCGGAAAGCTTCCCCTTGGCATCTTTTACAGAAATAGGAGATGAGACTAAGGAAAGAAAGTCAATGAAGAGAGTGAAGAGGTGTCCAACATCTGGTTGTGACGGGCTTGGTCACATGACAGGAAAATTTGAAATGCATCACACTTTATCTGGTTGTCCAAAATATCATAACATGACACCACAAGAATGCAAGGTAGATACCATACAATAGTCATTGTTTGTGATTTTTAATGCATAATATAGGAGACAAGAAATGTTCTTAACAGTGGCTGTTGTTTAGGTTATTTGGCTTGAGGCTTTTGTGAACAGAGAAAGGTTTTTTGTTGATTTATAACTTCTTCTATTATTATTTGTAATTTTCATGTTTTAAAGAGATGTGAGAGATAACTGGACAGAAAGTGGCTGAGTTATGAATATCATGTGTGTCAACCACTTCAAATAGTAGTTGGTAAATCAGCCATTTGTGCCAAGGACCTCCTTTATATAAAGTTTTTCTTCCATCTTAATAAAATTGAAAATTCATTTATGTGTTATGTGTACACAGGAGTTTTCATTCCAAGAAAGAGGAAAAGAGAGCATGAGAAAGATCTTTGCCATAATGAACACTACTTAAGTACTGAAAATAAAACCATAAAAAAATTCAGGCCTGTGCGGGATATGAACCATTGACCTGTGCAAAATGGTGTGGTGCTCTTTTAAGTGAGCCAACAAGTAGACTGGGAGCTGGTCATTTTCTTGGTTCCAGACCAGTTCCTAGTTGGCTTGTTAGCTCAGTTGGTAAGGAATTGTACCAGTGTCACTAAGTCATAGGTTCAACTCCCATACAGGCTTGAATTTTCTACTAAGTGAGTTAATTTTCCACTAAGTGAGCTTACAAGCCAACTGGGAGCTGGTCGTTTTGTTGGTTCTAGACCAGCTCCTGGCTGGCTTGTCAACTCAGTTGGTAGGGCACTGCACTGGTATCACAGAAGTCCTGAATTGATTTTCAGTTCTGTTTAAGAAGTGTTCATTATTGCAAAGATCACTCTCATATTCATTTCATAATCTGCAGTTCACGTATATTGACTTTCAAATGTGTACAGTTAAAGGTGAAAAGAAAAAGTGTGGAAGTATGCCATGTAATGACTACCTTGGGCAGAAATTGCTACTCTAGCTCTCTCTGAAGGTTTTTTTTTGCTATTGTTTTGCACCACTAAATGTACTGTCAATTGATAGGAGAGGGCAGTAGAAAAGAAAAAGGAACTTGCAGTTTATCCAGACTCTAAAAAAGGGAAATCCAGTGCTTCACCTGAAGAGAATCTGCCACCAAAAAAGACATTAAGAAACAAAGTGAGTCACACACTGAATATCTTTTAAAGATACTTTTGTGCAATATTAGTGGGAGAGTTCAGTGTTACAATGGTAGACAGCTCAACATAAAGCAAAAATTTTATTCTCAATTAAAGAGCACTATATTTTTGTGTGTACAGGTGCAGCTTTCCTTTATGCCAGAAAAGATCCGTGTGGCTGTGACAAGCAAAGAAATTACACCAGAAGAGCTAGGTTTACAAAAAAGTAGTGAGAGAAAAATAAATACATTGTCCAATGAAAGCCATCTTGACACTTCAAGATATTCTTGTGAAAAAGAAACAAATGGTAAAGCATTAATTGATCAGTTAGACCAGGAGACTCTGAAAGAAATAGCATCAGAGGGTGATTTCAAGTTGTTCAAAGAAGCTTGGACAAAGGCATTAGAGGCCAATGAAGAGGTGAGAAAGATGGCCAATGAATGTTCAGCTGATGAATGGGAACCATTCAGCCTCAACCTTCACCTTTCAAAAGCACTTCCTCCTTTACCTGATTACTCTGAACATGAGACATGTTATAAGTGTGCAGTCATTGAGTCATTAATTCTTCATGTTATTACTTGGTTCAAGATGCTGTTAAATGTAGCTACAATTCAGTTGTTTATAGATGGTGGTATGTTTTTGTAATTCTTCTTTGGGAACTAGCAGCTGTAGGGGAGAGACTGGGACAAAGTGGTCATTTGTCAAATGTAGTGAGTATGGTTGGGTCATTATCCAGAATCAAACACTTTTTTCAGCACAACACAGCATTTAAGGTACACAACACTTGTACAGCAGTATGATTAACAAAGAAGCTCTAATTTGCTTTTCACAACTACAATGAAATTGCTAATTATTATAATAATAAAATTATATATTTTGGTGGATTTGTCATTTACATGCTTTATTCCTTGTGATGAAATGCAATCAGTGCATTAAAGTTTAAAGCTATATACTTGACTTTTCTAGAGAAAAGTCAAGTGGAAAAATTTAATGACCTTCCAGAAATTTCAAACTTTGCAAACAATTTACTTTCTAGGAAATTCTGCCTTTGAATGGCAGATCTGGAAGCCGCTGTATTGAGTTTGGCTTGTATGAAGTTGATACGTGGTACTCATCACCTTTTCCTGAGGAATTCCAGAGATTACGTAAAATATACATCTGTGAATTCTGTCTGAAATATATGAGGAGCAAAACTGTTTTAAGACGACATGTGGTATGTGTTTAAACTTTGTTATTTAAGTGTATTTGTCATCTTTTACAAAGATGAATAGAAATTAATTGCCTGTAATCATGACTAAACTCTGAATTGCTTTACTAAACATTCAGTGGTAATTTGCACACAGTGCATGTTAAAAAGGTTTGTGACAAACTATGTACCTCTACTTGTAAATTTTATAACTCATCTGAAATAACAGTATCAGCTCTATCAAAACTACACAAAAATCTATAAAAAAATAAGAAGATGGTAAGATTTGGCCGATTGACAGCCCAGAATTCTCTTGTCTGATTGGAGAAGCATTTCTCCACACTATTGAAGTTCAAGCAATTTTGGGTGGTCATAAATGATACTAAATTTTACTGATTACTGTCTAAGGAGAACACTGAATTTATTGTTATTATTCAATAATTAATTGTCTGTGTGAATTAATTGGTGGTAGCTGTCCATATCAAAAAATTATTAATATTGGAAGAATCTTTTGTGATATAATTTTGTTGTTGAATGAGTGTGAATATATAAAAATCACAAATAAGTGAACTGCAGATTAATCAATGAAATCAATATAAAAGTTATCTTTGCAGCAATGAACACTACTTAAGAATTAGTGAAAATAAAGCCTGAAAAAAACTGAGGCCTGCATGGGATTTAAACCCATGACCTCTGCAGTACCAGTGCAGTGCTCTACCAACTGAGCCAACAAGCCAACTGGGAGCTGGTCATCCTGGTTTGTTATAAAGTTGCAAAGTGATGAATAAATAATGGTGGCAATATGAAAATCATATGTATGGCTTTTATTTTAAGGCTTTATTTTCGCTAATGCTCAAGTAGTGTTCATTACCGTGAAGATCACTCTCATAATCAAATTCATTGTTGTTAAAATTATAGCAAATGATAATGTATTTACTATTTGAGACTAAGGGAAGAAAAAAAGGGATTTGAACTGTTTATGCATGTTCATGGGATGATTTTCCTCCAAGAATAATTTGATAAATGATTTTGCTGAAATGTTTGGTTCATTTTCAGGCTAAATGCAATGTCAGGCATCCACCTGGAATTGAAATATATCGGAAGAATGACCTCTCAATATTTGAAGTTGATGGAAAAAATCACAAGGTGAGTGCCACAAACTGTAACTTAAATTGAAAAGTGCTACATGGACAGAAAAGTAAGCATTTAACTCCCTTGAGTGACTAAGACAGAATTTTTCCATACAATATTAATACAAAATTGAGCAGACAAGTGATGAGAACAAAGAAATACCATTTGGATGAATTAAAGTTGAT